>NC_064616.1:800251518-800552768 GCF_023898315.1 Schistocerca nitens | reverse complement strand
ACTGATGACCTCAGATTTTAAGTCCCATAGTGCTCAGAGCCATTTGAGCAATTTTTTTCTATGCAAACGAAAACAATAACAATATTAAATTAAATTTTAATGATGACTTGGTTAGTTGTGTAATTATCACAGAATTTTCAACTATGGGTACAGATAACTAACTGAAGAGGAGAGAAGATCCCACAAGAATAGGAAAAAGAATTTCATCTGCATGCTATGCTCTAAGGGTACTAGCATCGATATGTAATAGCAGTTGTCTCATATTTACTTATTATGCATTTGTTCACCCAGTCACTAGATATGGCATCATTTTCTGTGGTTCAAACATACAAAACTTAGAAAAAATTTCAAACTGCAAAAGAGGGCTCTTAGAATAATAATTAAAAAAGATAAGCAGGCTCATTCTCAGGAATTATTTAAAGAGGAAAAGTTCTCAAACTACAAAAGAGGGCTCCTAGAATAATAACTAAAAAGAATAAGTAGGCTCACTGTCTGGAATTATGTAAAGAGGAAAATTTTTCAAACTACAAAAGAGGGTCTTAGAATAACAATTGAAAACGATAATCAAGGTCATTGCAAATTATTTAAAAAGGTAAGAGCCTTGACTGTCCTCTGTGAATATTTTCCCAAACAGTAGTGTATATCAGGAAAACATATTTCACTATGTTAAAAACAGCTCTGCACACAAACATTACACAAGAACCAGCGAGTGCCTGAACCGAGAAAGAAAACAAAGTAAAAACTCAAAATGGTATCAAATACCAGGGGTAAAGCTATATTATAAATTACCTCAAGAAGTTAGTGAAACTTCTGAAACAGGCACCTTAAAATACTGTTAAAGCTCAAAAAATTTTATACAGTTAAAGGTTATTTACACGATATGTAACAAAGTGAGCAATTAACAACAATATGCAAAAATTTTTCACTCCAAACTTTATTTAGGGAAATGGAGAGCTGTCTGTTACTGTAAGTAGCATATTGTGTTATATGTTTTTATTTTCTCGATTTCTCTGTCCAGTTACGAGTATCGTTTATTGTGTTACCACGTACACGAGTTGGGTAAAAAGTAGTCGCAACACTGCCTTACCATCATTGATGTGCGTCGTATGGCAGATTCACTGTCTGCAGCTGATAGCAGAAGGTCAGTTGAAGCAGTGCAATGTGCGGCGACAGCCGTGTTTGAGTCAGTGCTATGGGTTCTGTCTGAAAGTGGGCCACGCCATTCAAGCGCCCTAACAATATGTTTAGGAAACAAGAACAACGTGTGTGGATCAAGACTGAAGTGGCACATGGCTGGAGCTCACAACAAGGTTTCCTTCTAGCACTTCATCCCATCACCCTTAACGACAACGCATGGCGCCACATGATGCACCCCGTGCAGGAGCTCATGCGTACAGGGGAATGGGAGATTCTGGAACATCCACCGTATTCACCAGGTGTGAGTCCGTGTGATTACGATCTGTTTGCCAATATGAAGGAACCTCTGAACCTCTTTGAGTCCAAGCTACAGCACAAGAGTTGCTAGACATCAACAGAGATGGACGCGCTGACGCTGTCCAACGCCTTCCATCAGTGTGAAGGAAGGCGACAGAGATGCAGGGTGATTACATTGAGGGCATGCAATATGGCGAACGTATGTCAATTAAGTCTGGTATGAGTTATAACCGCGTTGCCACTACTTTTTATCCAACCCATGTATTTTATGTATACTTGTAAATTACGAGCATATCTAAATACATTTGCCCATTATGTATATATACCTGACATAACCCATATCACGCACATGATCAATTATTGATAAATAAATATAAATATATAAGGAGCTGTCAAATACAAACGAGACAGATGGATAAAGTAAGTAAACTGTTTATTATTTCAGTAGTAATCTCCATAACCATTAACAGATTTATCCCACTGTGAGGCAAGACAGTTAATGAAACTTCCTGGCAGATTAAAACTGTGTGCTGGACTGAGACTCAAACTCGGGACCTTGTCTTTCGTGGGCAAGTGCTCTGAAGGTGTGAGGACGGGTCGTGAGTCGTGCTCGGGTAGCTCAGATGGTAGAGCACTTGCCCGCAAAAGGTCAGCCGAAGCTGTGAGGACGGGTCGTGATTCATGCTCGGGTAGCTCAGATGGTAGAGCACTTGCCAGCGAAAGGTCAGCCAAAGCTTTGAGGACGGGTCGTGAGTCGTGCTTAGGTAGCTCAGATGGTAGAGCACTTGCCCGCAAAAGGTCAGCCGAAGCTGTGAGGACGGGTCGTGATTCATGCTCGGGTAGCTCAGATGGTAGAGCGCTTGCCCGCGAAAGGTCAGCCAAAGCTGTGAGGACGGGTCGTGAGTCGTACTCGGGTAGCTCAGATGGTAGAGCACTTGCCCGCAAAAGGTCAGCCGAAGCTGTGAGGACGGGTCGTGATTCATGCTCGGGTAGCTCAGATGGTAGAGCACTTGCCCGCGAAAGGTCAGCCAAAGCTGTGAGGACGGGTCGTGAGTCGTGCTCGGGTAGCTCAGATGGTAGAGCACTTGCCCGCAAAAGGAAAAGGTCAGCCGAAGCTGTGAGGACAGGTCGTGATCGGGTAGCTCAGATGGTAGAGCACTTGTCCGCAAAAGGCAAGGTCCCTTGTTCGAGTTTCGGTCCGGCACACAGTTTTAATCTGCCAGGAAGTTTCATATAAGAGCACACTTCGCTGCAGACTGAAAATCTCATTCTGCAAGACAGTTAATGCCTTCATGGAAAAATGTTTGCAGTTGCCTACAGTTCCATAACTGTACCCAGCATCCATCTCTTCGACAGATGCAAATAGACAGCCATAAATATCTTTTTTCAGGACCACAAAAATGTGAACGTGGCTTGGGGAGGGATCAGGACTGAATGGAGGATGTATAAGGGCTTCCCAGCGAGACATCTGAAGCAACCTTGTGAACTTGTGGGTGGGCATTATCCTGCAACAGAATGATGCCGTCTGTCAACATTCCTGGGCGTCTGGACTTGATGGCGCGCTTCAATTTTTGCCAAGTGTTCACTTACCGATGTGCGCTAGTTGCATTGGTTGTGGCGCGGTATTCCAGAAAGTCAATGAGCAGAGGGGCATTGCAGTCAAAGAAGGTGATCATGACTTTTGCAGAGCTGCTGTGCCTGTTGTTTTGACTACGCTGCAGAAGTTTCCCTGGGACGCCCTTACGCATTCTCCATACAGTATCGATGTCTCCTCATCTGATATCCATGTTTGTGAAGCTCTGAAGAAAGACTTTTGTAGTCATCATTTACTTCAGACGAACACTGCGCGCCTGGGTACAATTATAGTTACGCAGACAACTAGAAACATTTTTCAATGGAGACAATGACCGTCTAGCGTGCATTAACAGTTATGGCGGTTACTTTTGAAATAATAACGACTTTTACTTACTTTTTTCCCATCTTTCTAGTTTTGATTTGACTGCCCCTTGTAGGATGGTGGTTTACATTCTGGCCACCAGTGGTACAGAATGACAGAATGAGGCGGATGCACCTCGACATCAGGGATTGGTTCAAATGGTTCGAATGGCTCTGAGCACTATGCGACTTAACTTCTGAGGTAATCAGTCGCCTAGAACTTAGAACTAATTAAACCTAACTAACCTAAGGACATCACACACATCCATGCCCGAGGCAGGATTCGAACCCGCGACCGAAGCGGTCGCTCGATTCCAGACTGCAGCGCCCAGAACCGCACGGCCACTCCGGCCGGCACACATCAGGGATTATCTGGAGGAAAGTACTAAAGACGTGGGGGGAGAGAGGTTCTACATCTACATCTACGTGATTACTCTGCTATTCACAATAAAGTGCCAGGCAGGGGGTTCAATGAACCACTTTCAAGCTGTCTTTCTACCATTCCAATCTCGACAGGCGCGCGGGAAAAACGAGCACTTAAATTTTTCTGTGCGAGTCGGGATTTATCTTATTTTATCGTGACGACCATCTCTCCCTATGTAGGTAGGTGCCAACAGTATGTTTTCGCAATCGATGAAGAAAACTGGTGATTGAAATTTCATGAGAAGATCCCGTCGGGACGAAAAACGCCTTTTTTTAATGATTGCCACTGCAATTTAAGTACCATGTCTGTGGCACTATCTCCCCTATTTCACGATAATACAAAACGAGCTGCACTTGTTTGTACTTTTTCGATGTCATCCGTCAGTCCCACCTGATGCGGATCGCATACAGCACAGCAATAGTCCAGAATAGGGCGAACAAGCGTGGTGTAAGCAGTCTCTTTAGTCGACCTGTTGCACCTTCTAAGTGTTCTGCCAATGAATCGCAGTCTTTTGTTTGCTCTACCTACAACATTATCTATGTGATTGTTCCAATTTAGGTTATTTGTAATTGTAATGCCTAAGTATTTAGTTGAATTTGCAGCCTTCAGATTTGTGTGACTAATCGCGTAATCGAAATTTAGCGGATTTCTTTTAGTACTCATGTGAATAACTTCACACTTTTCTTTATTCAGGGTCATTTGCCACTTTTCGCATCATACATATATCTTATCTAAGTCATGCAATCAATGCATTTTGGTCATCTGATGACTTTACAAGACGGTAAATGACAGCATCATCTGCAAACAATCTAAGACAGCTACTGAGATTGTCTCCTATGTAGTTAATATACACTCCTGGAAATGGAAAAAAGAACACATTGACACCGGTGTGTCAGACCCACCATACTTGCTCCGGACACTGCGAGAGGGCTGTACAAGCAATGATCACACGCACGGCACAGCGGACACACCAGGAACCGCGGTGTTGGCCGTCGAATGGCGCTAGCTGCGCAGCATTTGTGCACCGCCGCCGTCAGTGTCAGCCAGTTTGCCGTGGCATACGGAGCTCCATCGCAGTCTTTAACATTGGTAGCATGCCGCGACAGCGTGGACGTGAACCGTATGTGCAGTTGACGGACTTTGAGCGAGGGCGTATAGTGGGCATGCGGGAGGCCGGGTGGACGTACCGCCGAATTGCTCAACACGTGGGGCGTGAGGTCTCCACAGTACATCGATGTTGTCGCCAGTGGTCGGCGGAAGGTGCACGTGCCCGTCGACCTGGGACCGGACCGCAGCGACGCACGGATGCACGCCAAGACCGTAGGATCCTACGCAGTGCCGTAGGGGACCGCACCGCCACTTCCCAGCAAATTAGGGACACTGTTGCTCCTGGGGTATCGGCGAGGACCATTCGCAACCGTCTCCATGAAGCTGGGCCACGGTCCCGCACACCGTTAGGCCGTCTTCCGCTCACGCCCCAACATCGTGCAGCCCGCCTCAAGCGGTGTCGCGACAGGCGTGAATGGAGGGACGAATGGAGACGTGTCGTCTTCAGCGATGAGAGTCGCTTCTGCCTTGGTGCCAATGATGGTCGTATGCGTGTTTGGCGCCGTGCAGGTGAGCGCCACAATCAGGACTGCATACGACCGAGGCACACAGGGCCAACACCCGGCATCATGGTGTGGGGAGCGATCTCCTACACTGGCCGTACACCACTGGTGATCGTCGAGGGGACACTGAATAGTGCACGGTACATCCAAACCGTCATCGAACCCATCGTTCTACCATTCCTAGACCGGCAAGGGAACTTGCTGTTCCAACAGGACAATGCACGTCCGCATGTATCCCGTGCCACCCAACGTGCTCTAGAAGGTGTAAGTCAACTACCCTGGCCAGCAAGATCTCCGGATCTGTCCCCCATTGAGCATGTTTGGGACTGGATGAAGCGTCGTCTCACGCGGTCTGCACGTCCAGCACGAACGCTGGTCCAACTGAGGCGCCAGGTGGAAATGGCATGGCAAGCCGTTCCACAGGACTACATCCAGCATCTCTACGATCGTCTCCATGGGAGAATAGCAGCCTGCATTGCTGCGAAAGGTGGATATACACTGTAGTAGTGCCGACATTGTGCATGCTCTGTTGCCTGTGTCTATGTGCCTGTGGTTCTGTCAGTGTGATCATGTGATGTATCTGACACCAGGAATGTGTCAATAAAGTTTCCCCTTCCTGGGACAATGAATTCACGGTGTTCTTATTTCAATTTCCAGGAGTGTAGATCAGGAACAATAGAGGGCCTATAACACTTCCTTGGGGAACGCTGGATGTTAGTTCTGTTTTACTCACTGACTTTCTGTCTGTTACTACGAACTGTGACCTTTCTGACGGGAAGTAACGAATCCAGTAGCTCAACTGAGGCGATATTCCATAGGCACGCAGTTTGGTTAGAAAACGCTTGTGAGGAACGGTGTCGAAAGCATTCTAGAAATCTAAAAATACGGAATCAATTTGACATCCCATGTCGGTAGCACTCATTATTTCGTGAGTATAAAGAGCTAGTTGTGGTTGAGTATTGAAACGTCTCCTTAGAAAAATTATAAAATGACTGTGCTTAAACTGACACTCAATATTTTTAGCGCAACGCAATCTGACTTTCAATAATCCCTACAAAAGAATGGCCCTAACTAAATTAACCTATACCTTTCACAAATCACTTACCTCACAAAAATCTTCGTTACTCGAACTACTGCAATACAGCGAGCGCCACTACTGCCAACTAAATAAAAGATTCAAACTACTGAAGGCACTAACTACTGGTAGGCATAGTTAGCAAATGAAAGGTTTTGATAGAGAACAAACAATGTATTTACCTTAATAGTGCTCAAAAGTCGTAATATATATAGCACTTCATGACATCCAGTCTTACAAATTTACTGTCTGTGATGGACACACGTCCAGATTATCCGCTCTCAAAACTCCGCCATTTCTCTCCCCACATCCACCACTGCTGGCGGCTCACCTCCAACTGCGCAACGCTACACGCTGTTAACAGCCAACTGCCCAACACTACAATAGCAAATTGCAACAATGCAAACCAGCCACAGAGTGCACATAGCACAGCCACTGATTTTCATACAGAGCGCTACGTGTCGTTACCAATATAAAAACCTAAAAAGCCTATTACATAGCCCCCATGCTCCCCACAAAAAAATTTACAAATTGTTTTGGGCAGGGGCCAATACAGATTTGAAAAAATTTTACACAATTACAATAACAAATATATCCAATGCACACACTTATTGATACAATGTTGGTCAAAAGCATGGATTTTCTCACAGTCCATAAAGACAGTCCTGATCATTGATCACAGTATTAATTACAATTTTATGCACAAGTCTGAGCAGTAAAAGAAAATACACACGGAAGTAGTCGATTTCCATGCAGTCTTGAAGAAGTAGTGTTGTCCTTCCAACGGAAAGACAGTGCTGACTCTTGACATGCAGACAGGTAATGGGCCACAACAGAGCAAACCCACAGCAGAGTCAGTCGAAATTGAAGAATATTGATAGGTAGGTCATCACAGAGCAGACCCACTGTAATCCTGGTAGAGATTATGGTATTGGTGGGCCACCAGAGGTGCAGACCCACTGCAGTCCTTGTAGAAATAATGGTATTGGTGGGTCATCAAAGGTGCAGACCCACTGTAGTCCTTGTAGAGATGGCCAGCAGCCATCTGTTGCGACTGTGCAGGTGCACAATCACCATCGAAGAGTCTTGTGGACAATATAGCAAGTCCATAAACCACCACTTGTGCACTCACAAAGTTTTTGGAGTTGACCTTAGAACCAGCAATGCTGTTAACCAGTCCCTTGCTGAATTATCAACACATGTCCAAACACTAACAGACCTCTTTTTTGTCGCATATTGTGCATATACTACGACCAACAGAAATATGTGCAGTGAAATGAATTCTTACAAGTTACTTAATTTGATGAACTGGTGTCAATTACAATTTTATAACATGAGAATACAATAACAAAGGTACAAAATACATCATTGAAGAACATAACAATACAGATAACATTTGTAGTAGTTTACAAAAGAAAAGAAATAAACAGATACATCAATGTTACAAGAATTATGATATAAGTAAATAAATAAAATAATGAGAATAGTTTCGAAACATTAATTTCACACATGAGCATTAAAACAGAACAGATAAATAATGTCTAAACATCTTTACGAAGTAAATAACATAGTATTAGAAAATTTCTACAACACAACTCTCATCAGCTAAACACATAAAGACAGGAAAAACACAAATACACAAGGGTACACAAACACATAGCAGAATAACAAAAAAAAGGAAAAGACAGGGTTCGTTTTACTACAGTATTTTCCAAACAAAACTTTCTTTACTTCTTGGAGATCTCCCTTCATTCATCATTATTCACAAAAAGTCCTACCGATACCTACTTTCTGTATTCTATTCATATCATCATTATTCTCATTGTACAGTACCCTTTTTTTTACAAACTTTTTTCGTATAACTTCTCAATGAATTTCTTCCATCTCATCGACACTCATTCTCTTACATAGTCTACCCCCTATTAAGCTAACTTAAATCTACTGAGCTCAGATATATATACTAAGGGATGAGGCAATGCAGCAGCACACAACAAATTAACACAAACAGCAATGACAAAAAATACAAATTGGCAAAGCTAGCAGCAGTAAATCTAAATTAGCAAAGCAAATGCAATATTACAACTAATATAAGGCAATGTGCAGCAAACAAAAAAGTAAATCAGTAGTAAAACTGGCTTAACAGAGTAATACAAAGTGAAATTTAGTAGCACTACACCTGGCAAACAAATGCAATAACTAATATCTAAACATGACAAAGCTCAAGCAGAAAAAATATTACAGTAAAGATGGCCATGTCTAATACCTATGTCACATCTTAACACTAGAGTGATGCATCATGATAAGTTACTCTACGAAACAAGTTACCCAGTCATTGACAAAAATTATGTATGCCATTCCTGTGAAGGGAAATGTCTTTTTGTGCTCCCTCGTTTTTTTGAAAGTAGATCATAAAATTATTATGTACTGGATCTGTAGTCATAAAATATCTATATTAGTACATCTATTAAATTTTATTTTAACTAATGCTGCAGTGCAGCTAGAAACTAGATATTAAACGTAATGAGCAGATCTACATATAAAGCAACATATGAAACGTCATTCACCAGGCAAATGGCGTCTCCAAAGGAAAAAAATCTCTCAACTAGAAAGACAATAGATGTAAAATGTTTCTCATCATTTCATTAGGCATTTTAGTAAATATCATAAATTAAGAGCTCCACAGTGTAATCATATGTTTTCAAGTTTGAGTGTGTCGTATTTGCGATGCTTTCTACAAAGAAATGTCAATAGCGAGGATAATGGCCTCTTTTTTTCTCCACCTAATGGCTTTTTATTTTTTCAGGCGATTGGCACAGCTGGGCGTCCACAACGCATTACGTCAAGGTTACTTAGCTTTCTTAGCGAAATATTTACGACAGCAGTTTGCTACAGTGACAGTCTCATATAAAAATTTCACAGGTCGAGAATTTGCATTACAAATATGTAGAAACAAAATCCTGTAAATATAACAGTGTCCAAAAAATTTTCGCCGGCATTGTGACACATTCACGCATATTCACACATTTCATAACTCTTACAGTACGATTCTTGGTTTCCAACATCCTTTTTCACAAACCAGAGTCCCTAACCACTACTCATTATTTCTTACTTTATTACACATATACATATTTGTAGACACCTCTTCAATATTTCATCATAATAAATACATAGCATAATCAAATTCCTCATATAGCATCAGCTTATTGATCATAAACATACCTCAACAGCATAATACACATCGTCGTCGTAATAATAACATCATAACACCTCAATCAAATCTCAAAAACGTCGTAGCTTTCTGCAATAATTTGAAAACCTTCAATAAAATCATCTACCTCAAACGTACTTCAAAAATCATGATCCCTTAAAATACATCATTCAAAGCTCTCATAGTATCACAATGCTTCCAAAAAAATATGAACAGTTCACAAAGTACAGACAAAATACAATTTCATAAGTGTGAAGTTATCCAAATGTGTAATTACGTAAACATCTGTCACTGATGTAGTAAAATAAATGTTTGTCTCTCTCAGCTAAATAATCAGATAGCTGTGTAATTTATGTGTTAGAGAAATATGGTACCGATGTGTAAAGTTGTATAAGCAAATACCATATTACCTATGGCTCCTTGTGCTTGCCAAACACATGGTACACAACAGATTACAGCAATGGAATGAAATGTATCACGGAAAACTTTTTTTGTAATTCAAAAATCTTTAAATATAAATGTTTTAAGCACAAAATTAATCACTCAAATGCGGGTCCTGTAGAGCTAAATGTGCGTCTTGCTGTAAGATAATTCTGTGGCAGTGTCGTAGTTATCGTCCTGTGGAAGCAAAGTTCTGCTGAAGTCATTGTACTCACCTCATCATAAACAAAAGTGAAATATCTTTGCGTATAGATATAGTAGTTATTACGTATATTACCGTGATCAAGAAAGTACTATACTGTAACATATTGTTGTGCTACGAAAAAGGCTGTCTCATTGTAGCTATACCACAAAAGTTACTACTAAAACATGGTTTACTTTCCAGAAGAAGTCAGAAAAACTGAGCAGATAAAAACAGATACACCGCAAAAACAACAATGTAAATTGTCACTCATTAGTAGCATCGTGATATAATCGTGTAGCTGTCAAATAAACTAACCATTGTGTCATCTGGTATCTCTCAGAAAGTACTTTAAATCCAGAATGTATTTTCAAGTAAACCAAAATGTTGCATTAAAATCTCATTAGCAGTACCGGTATATGTTCTAAGTATGTAAGCCTTATAGTCGTTATGTAATTGTGCAACTAACAAGCAAGAATGTACACACACAATAACACTGTGTTGTCTGTTCACTATAACAATGCATTCGTAATTGTTGTTGTGGTCTTCAGTCCTGAGACTGGTTTGATGCAGCTCTCCATGCTACCCTATTCTGTGCAAGTTTCTTCATCTCCCAGTACCTACTGAAACCTACGTCCTTCTGAATCTGCTTAGTGTATTCATCTCTTGGTCTCCCTCTATGATTGTTACCCTCCATGCTGCCCTCCAATGCTAAATTTGTGATCCCTTGATGACTCAGAACATGTCCTACCAACCGGTCCCTTCTTCTCGTCAAGTTGTGCCACAAACTCCTCTTCTCCCCAATTCTATTCAATACCTCCTCATTGGTTATGTGATCTACCCATCTAATCTTCAGCATTCTTCTGTAGCACCACATTTCAAAAGCTTCTGTTCTCTTCCTGTCCAAACTATTTATCGTCTATGTTTCACTTTCATACATGGCTACACTCCATCCAAATACTTTCAGAAACGACTTCCTGAGACTTAAATCTATACTCGATGTTAACAAATTTCTCTTCTTCAGAAATGCTTTCCTTGCCATTGCCAGTCTACATTTTATATCCTCTCTACTTCGATCATCATCAGTTATTTTGCTCCCCAAATAGCAAAACTCCTTTCCTACTTTAAGTGTCTCATTTCCTAATCTAATTCCCTCAGCATCACCCGGTTTCATTCGACTACATTCCATTATCCTCGTTTTGCTTTTGTTGATGTTCATCTTATATCCTCCTTTCAAGACACTCCATTCCGTTCAACTGCTCTTCCAAGTCCTTTGCTGTTTCTGACAGAATTACAATGTCATCGGCGAACCTCAAAGTTTTTATTTCTTCTCCATGGATTTTAATACCCTACTCCGAATTTTTCTTTTGTTTCCTTTACTACTTGCTCAATATACAGATTGAATAACATTGGGGAGAGGCTACAACCCTGTCTTACTCCCTTCCCCACCACTGCTTCCCTTTCATGCCCCTCGAATCTTATAACTGCCATCTGGTTTCTGTACAAATTGTAAATAGCCTTTCGCTCCCTGTATTTTACCCCTCCCACCTTCAGAATTTGAAAGAGAGTATTCCAGTCAACATTGTCAAAAGCTTTCTCTAAATCTACAAATGCTAGAAACGTAGGTTTGCCTTTTCTTAATCTTTCTTCTAAGATAAGTCGTAAGGTCAGTATTGCCTCACGTGTTCCAATATTTCTACGGAATCCAAACTGATCTTCCCTGAGGTCGGCTTCTACCAGCTTTTCCATTCGTCTGTAAAGAATTCGCGTTAGTATTTTGCAGCTGTGACTTATTAAACTGATAGTTCGTTAATGTTCACATCTGTCAACACCTGCTTTCTTTGGGATTGGAATTATTATATTCTTCTTGAAGTCTGTGGGTACTTCGCCTGTCTCATACATCTTGCTCACCAGATGGTAGAGTTTTGTCAGGACTGGCTCTCCCAATGCCGTCAGTACTTCTAATGGAATGTTGTCTACTCCCGGGGCCTTGTTTTGGCTCAGGTCTTTCAGTGCTCTGTCAAACTCTTCACGCAGTATCATATCTCCCATTTCATCTTCATCTACATTCTCTTCCATTTCTATAATATTGTCCTCAAGTACATCGCCCTTGTATGGACCCTCTACATACTCCTTCCACCTTTCTGCTTTCCCTTCTTTGATATTCATAAAGTGGTTCTCTCTTCTCCAAAGGTCTCTTTAATTTTCCTGTAGGTAGTATCTATCTTACTCTTAGAGAGATGAGCCTCGACATCCTTACATTTGTCCTCTAGCCATCCCTGCTTAGCCATTTTGCACCTCCTGTCGATCTCATTTTTGAGACGTTTGTATTCCTTTTTGCCTGCTTCATTTACTGCGTTTTTATGTTTCCTCCTTTCATCAATAAATTCAATATTTCTTCTGTTACCCAAGTATTTCTACTAGCCCTCATCTTTTTACGTACTTGATCCTCTGCAGCCTTCACTACTTCATCCCTCAGAGCTACCCTTTCTTCTTCTACTGTACTTCTTTCCCCCACTGCTGTCAATTGTTCCCTTATGCTCTCCCTGAAACTCTGTACAACCTCTGGTTTCGTCAGTTTATCCAGGTCCCATCTCCTTAAATTCCCACCTTTTTGCAGTTTCTTCAATTTTAATTACTGTCTAAATACACTCCTGGAAATGGAAAAAAGAACACATTGACACCGGTGTGTCAGACCCACCATACTTGCTCCGGACACTGCGAGAGGGCTGTACAAGCAATGATCACACGCACGGCACAGCGGACACACCAGGAACCGCGGTGTTGGCCGTCGAATGGCGCTAGCTGCGCAGCATTTGTGCACCGCCGCCGTCAGTGTCAGCCAGTTTGCCGTGGCATACGGAGCTCCATCGCAGTCTTTAACACTGGTAGCATGCCGCGACAGCGTGGACGTGAACCGTATGTGCAGTTGACGGACTTTGAGCGAGGGCGTATAGTGGGCATGCGGGAGGCCGGGTGGACGTACCGCCGAATTGCTCAACACGTGGGGCGTGAGGTCTCCACAGTACATCGATGTTGTCGCCAGTGGTCGGCGGAAGGTGCACGTGCCCGTCGACCTGGGACCGGACCGCAGCGACGCACGGATGCACGCCAAGACCGCAGGATCCTACGCATTGCCGTAGGGGACCGCACCGCCACTTCCCAGCAAATTAGGGACACTGTTGCTCCTGGGGTATCGGCGAGGACCATTCGCAACCGTCTCCATGAAGCTGGGCTACGGTCCCGCACACCGTTAGGCCGTCTTCCGCTCACGCCCCAACATCGTGCAGCCCGCCTCCAGTGGTGTCGCGACAGGCGTGAATGGAGGGACGAATGGAGACGTGTCGTCTTCAGCGATGAGAGTCGCTTCTGCCTTGGTGCCAATGATGGTCGTATGCGTGTTTGGCGCCGTGCAGGTGAGCGCCACAATCAGGACTGCATACGACCGAGGCACACAGGGCCAACACCCGGCATCATGGTGTGGGGAGCGATCTCCTACACTGGCCGTACACCACTGGTGATCGTCGAGGGGACACTGAATAGTGCACGGTACATCCAAACCGTCATCGAACCCATCGTTCTACCATTCCTAGACCGGCAAGGGAACTTGCTGTTCCAACAGGACAATGCACGTCCGCATGTATCCCGTGCCACCCAACGTGCTCTAGAAGGTGTAAGTCAACTACCCTGGCCAGCAAGATCTCCGGATCTGTCCCCCATTGAGCATGTTTGGGACTGGATGAAGCGTCGTCTCACGCGGTCTGCACGTCCAGCACGAACGCTGGTCCAACTGAGGCGCCAGGTGGAAATGGCATGGCAAGCCGTTCCACAGGACTACATCCAGCATCTCTACGATCGTCTCCATGAGAGAATAGCAGCCTGCATTGCTGCGAAAGGTGGATATACACTGTACTAGTGCCGACATTGGGCATGCTCTGTTGCCTGTGTCTATGTGCCTGTGGTTCTGTCAGTGTGATCATGTGATGTATCTGACCCCAGAAATGTGTCAATAAAGTTTCCCCTTCCTGGGACAATGAATTCACGGTGTTCTTATTTCAATTTCCAGGAGTGTATGTTCCCTAGGTTCTAGACTGGATAGTTTATTTTAAAACTTAGTTGCATGTTAACAGTTTCTAAGTGTGACCAAGCATACTAGTACTGTGAAGTGAAAAGTTTTATGACAAAAACTAAGTTAAAAAACAGATTATCTCTCATTAAACGGTTTTACATGTGAAATGTAATGCAATCTTTTACCCTTTCTAGTGCGCAGAGTATCAACATTAGAGCAATTATCATGTTGTATACGTCGGTAAGGAATGCTAAAATTTTTCTCAAGGTTAGCGTCTATGTAATTTTTCTCTGAGCCAGCCGGCGCACGTGGCTGCCTGCGGTGTGAGTCATTGTCTGTCTCTTTGTTGGCGAGCGTCGTTATTGTGATTAGGAGACCTATAAATTCACCTTGTCGAGAGGGCCCTGCCCTGTTTGAATCACGACGGTTGTGATGCAATATAGGTCTGTCGTTACGATTATATCGTCTGTCGTCATGTCGGTAGATTCCATAACTTCTTCCTTGTCGGTCACGTGGTGGAGAATTTCTCCCGAAATCGTAACTGTGTGGTGGACCGTTGCGTCTGAAATTGTTTTGTCTCACATGATAATAATTGTTTTGGTTCAGATATTGTCTGTTTCTGTGATTATCTCTGTCATATTCATTACTACGGAAATGCGATCTTTCTCTCTAATTATTACTACTCTGCCAACGGTTGTCATACGGGTCGTGTCTGTTTTGGTCACAATTTATGTTGTAAGAATAGCCTTGTCGTGTCCAGTTATTATTTCTTTCATCGCGACATTGTGACGGATGTGGCCTGTAATTGTTGTGTTCCTGTTTTCGCGTCCCGCGGTTGTCAGTGTCAATTTCCAATTCTGGTAAGAGTACCTGAAAAGCTTCAATGTCGCTTTTGCAACGTCCTGCCAAAATAATATGTCGTAAATGTTCAGGCAATTTGATTAAGCAAATGCGGATGAGTTCTGAGGGGCTGTAAGGGTTTGACAGGTACTGATTCTTGTGCAACATGTCTTCAAAATATTTCACAAGACAGGATGATTCAGATTGTTCGAAATGTTTCATCATTATGATGCTATGTTTTACTCTGTCTTGTGTAGCTTGAGACCAATATGCTGAAAGGAAGGCATAATAAAATTCTCCTTCACTGTGACAATCGTGAATGACCGATCGCATTCTTACAGCTGGTTCATTCTCTAACTAGCCACACATAAATTCTAACCTGTGCTCCAGTGACCAGTTGGGAGGAAAACAATGAGAGAATTGATGGAGCCACACTTGTAGATGAATGTCGTTGCCAGAATTCTTAAATGTTTTGAATTTACGTGTAGTAATGAACAGCTTATAGTCAAAATCATTGTGTAGGCGAGTCGCATATCGGTCATTGTTACGTCGTGTCGGCGGTTCCATCTCAAAATTCAGTGCACCTTGCCAATTTCTTTCATAATTTCCGAAATGCCCTTTATTATTATTTTGTGGCTTTTCCGTATTTCTAAGTCCCTCTTCCCGTGTTGGAGCGCGAGTGTACTCTGAAATATGTAATTCTTGTATTACTTGTGCCAACTGATCTTGTACTTCCCGGATTTCTCTTTTGTGTTGCGTATTAATTTGATTCTGATTTTGTTTGAATTTCTTAATTTGTTCATACTCTTCTGTGTCAGTGATGCCTACGGGTCTTGTGTCATTCAGATCATCATCTACCTTTGTAGATAAGTTAGTGAACTGATCCAAAAGTTCGGCTACTTTCTCCGATAGTGAACTTATTTCCTCAGTGTGTTTTTCTGAACCAAGTTTCAGAGTGTCCATTTGTGTTGAAATCGTATCTACTGTGTCCTTTAAGTTCTCCTGGGTTTTTGCAAGTTGCGTAACCGAATCGGGAGATGCAACTGAGTCAATTTTAGCTTGCAAGGTGTCGTGATTTTCATGAACGATAGTTTGCAGTTACTTTATGGCTGCTTCGTGATTCTGTAATGCATTTTCATGACGCGATAAAATAGGTTGGAAATGCTCACAAATTTGTGTTTTTACGTCATTACAGACTTTTTGACATTTCGATTCGATTTTATGTAACTCAGTAGTTAAATCTTCACGTGTTTGTTCAAGCGTGGTGTCTAACTTTTGAAGATTTTGTTCCATTGCGTCTAACTGTTGCTGTGTTTGTCTCTGGTGTTGTTCCATTGTGTCTAACTTTTGAAGATTTGGTTCCATTGTGTCTAACTTTTGAAGATTTTGTCCCATTTGTTTCTGATTTTGTTGAAGCGTTGTGTCTAACTTTTGTAGCCTTTGTCCCATTTGTTGCATTAACTGTAACAACAATGCACTGGTGTCTGAAACATGTTCCTCAGTGGTATTCGGCAGTGCATTTGAACCAGCAATATTCGCATTTTGAAAAGCAGAAAATGTGTCTTGACTTATTCGAGAAAACGGTGAGGACGCAAAACCTGAATCTACAGTATTTGCAAGATTGTGTCCTGTCATTTCGGATTCCTGAGGCGAGCTGTTGCCGACCGATCGATCGATAATGCTTCCCTGTTCACTAATTGTTTAACTGTCTACACCATTATTTGCAGCCCGCTCCATTTCCCTATGCACAATTACCAAATTACTACTTTGAACATTAGTTAATTCATTACACGGTGGCGCTAACACACTGCTTTCGTCATCACTGTCAATTCTCAGTTTACTTTGGAGCCTAGTGTTACGTTTTTCACACGCCATAATTATCACGTATTTCACACGATAACAAGAAAAGCACAATTTGAAGAGCAAAAATAAGAAAACACATTAACATAGCACTGAAAATAATATCTAGTTAATTGCAAGCGCAGTTGCGAAATACTTGGTGCAAATCTACATGCGTGCCACAACTGTTTTACTGTACAGCAATGAAAAACTACAACTACAAAGGAAATTCTCTCTATAATTACGCACTAGCAATAAACAATAGCTAATTACAGAAACTACAAGAAAAAATCAGAAGATTCCAGTGAGGTATCCTCGGCTAAGGGGCAACATGTGAAACGTCCCCTTAAAAAAATTATAAAATGACTGTGCTTAAACTGACACTCAATATTTTTAGCGCAACGCAATCTGACTTTCAATAATCCCTACAAAAGAATGGCCCTAACTAAATTAACCTATACCTTTCACAAATCACTTACCTCACAAAAATCTTCGTTACTCGAACTACTGCAATACAGCGAGCGCCACTACAGCCAGCTAAATAAAAGATTCAAACTACTGAAGGCATTAACTACTGATAGGCACAGTTAGCAAATGAAAGATTTTGATAGAGATCAAACAATGTATTTACCTTAATAGTGTTCATAGGTCAAAATATATATAGCACTTCATGACATCGAGTCTTACAAATTTACTGTCTCTGATGGACACACGTCCAGATCATCCGCTCTCAAACTCCGCCATTTTTCTCCCCACATACACCACTGCTGGCGGCTCACCTCCAACTGCGCAACGCTACACGCTGTTAACAGCCAACTGCCCAACACTGTAATAGCAAATTGCAACAATGCAAACCAACCACAGACTGCACATAGCACAGCCAGTGATTTTCATACAGAGCGCTATGTGGCGTTACCAATATAAAAACCTAAACAGCCTACTTACAGTATAAAGAGCTAGTTGTGTTTCGCAAGAACGATATTTTCTGAATCCGTGCTGCCTATGCGTCAATAAATCGTTTTCTTCGAGGTACTTCATAATGTTCGAATTCAATATATGTTACAAAACCCTATTGCAAATCGACGTTAGTGATATGGGCCTCTAATTCAGCGGATTACTCCTACTTGCCTTTTTGGGTATTGGTGTGACTTGAGCAATTTTCCAGTCTTTAGGTACGAATCTTTCTGTGAGCGAGCGACTGTATATAATTGCTAAATATGGAGCTATTGTATCAGCATACTCTGAGAGGAACCTGACTGGCCCGCTTCTCGTGGTCGTGCGGTAGCGTTCTCGCTTCCCACGCCCGGGTTCCCGGGTTCGATTCCCGGCGAGGGTCAGGGATTTTCTCTGCCTCGTGATGGCTAGGTGTTGTGTGCTGTCCTTAGGTTAGTTAGGTTTAAGTAGTTCTAAGTTCTAGGGGACTTATGACCACAGCTGTTGAGTCCCATAGTGCTCAGAGCCATTTGAACCATTTTTGAACCTGACTGGCGTACAATCTGGACCGGAGGCCTTGGCTTTAAGTGATACAAGCTGCTTTGTTACACAGAGGATGTCTACTTCTATGTTTCCCATCTTGGCAGTTTCTCTTGATTGGGATTCAGGAAAATTTACTTCGTCTTCTTTGGCGAAGAGTTTCGGAAAACCGTGTTTAATAACTGCTTTAGTGGCACTGACATCAGTGACTTCACCGTTGTTATCGCGCAGTGAAGGTATTGATTGCGTCTTGCCACTGGTGTGCTTTATGTATGACCAAAAGCTCTTTGGGTTTTCTGCCGGATTTCGAGACAGAATTTCGTTGTGGAAATTGCTGAAAGCATCTCACAATGAAGTAAGCGCTATATTTAGAACTTCTGCAAAACTTTGCCATCCTTGGGGATTTTGCGTTCTTTTAAATTTGGCATGCTGGGTTTGGGAGGTGGAGGGGTGGGGTCGTCCGCTGTCAGTCGAATTTAACCTACTCTTAGCATGCTCACTAATCGAATTGTAGTGGATTTTGTGCTTCTGTTTCCTCTTAGTCTTTATTTTATTGTCTGGTTTGTTAACAAAGAAGCCAGATATCTCAAATGAAAAAGTGATGTTGTGTTTACAAGACCTGCAGAAATAAAAAGTCAGCACTGTATATAGTACAGCCTTTACAGTGAAGATGTCAGCTCTACTGAAGGAAAAAATATATAGTTATATACCGGTGATCAAAAAGTCAGTATAAATTTGAAAACCTAATAAACCACGGAATAATGTAGATAGAGAGGTAAAAATTGACACACGTGCTTGGAATGACATGGGGTTTTATTATAACAAAAAAAAAAAATAAGTTCACAAAATGTCCGACAGATGGCGCTGGACAGCAAAACGTCAGTGACTGCGCATGACAATCGTGTATAAAAGGAGCTGTAATAAGAGAGAGAATCAGATGCACCAGAAATCGCAGCATGTTGACGTTACCTGAAAAGGCGCTTTTAGTGAAGCTGTATTATCAGAATGGGGAATGTGCTAGTTCAGCGTTAGGATCCAATCGCCATAGGAAGGAGATTCAAACGGGTAAAGGTCCGTTGACAAATGCAGCTGTAGCGAGAATGATTTCGAAGTTCGAAGCCACGGGTTGTTTAGACGACAGACCCCGTAGTGGCCGACCGAGCGCAAGGCGTAATGCTGTTGAGACAGTTCAAGAAGAAATGGAGACTGTTGCGGGGTCGTCTACGCACGGGGAAGTCAGCGCTCGTGCAATCGCACGTCGCACCGGCATTCCATACTCTACTGTTTGGTTGGCACTTAGGCGTACCCTCCGATACTATCCCTACAAAATCCATCGGCATCATGAACTGTTACCTGGCGATTTAGTGAAGCGGAGGGCATTTGCCGTGTGGGTGTTTCAAAAGATGGCGGAAGATGACAATTGGTTGAGTAACGCGTTGTGGACCGACGAAGCTCATTTCACGCTCCGAGGGTCTGTCAACGCCCAAAACTGCAGAATTTGGGCTACCGAAAATCCTATAACTGTCGTGGAAACTCCATTGCACGACGAGAAAGTCACAGTACGGGTTGGATTTACCACATCTACCGTTATCGGACCTTTTTCCTTAGAGGAAATGCGTGATTCTGGTTTTGTAACTGCTACCGTGACGGGTGAGAGGTACGCCGATATGTTACAGAATCACATCATCCCCAGCCTGGCTGATAAACACCTCCTGGAACGTACGATGTTTATGCAGGATGGCGCTCCACCCCATATTGCTAGACGCGTGAAAAATCTCTTGCGCGCGTCGCTTGGTGATGATCGTGTGCTCAGCCGCCACTTTCTTTATGCTTGGCCTCGCAGGTCACCAGACCTCAGTCCGTGCAATTATTGGCTTTGGAGTTACCTGAAGTCGCAAGTTATCGTGATCGACCGACATCTCTAGGGATGCTGAAAGACAACATCCGACGCCAATGCCTCACCATAACTCCGGACATGCTTTACAGTGCTGTTCACAACATTATTCCTCGACTACAGCTATTGTTGAGGAATGATGGAGGACATATTGAGCATTTCCTGTAAAGAACATCATCTTTGCTTTGTCTTACTTTGTTATGCTAATTATTGCTGTTCTGATCAGATGAAGCGCCATCTGTCGGAGATTTTTGAACTTTTGTATTTTTTTGGTTCTAATAAAACCCCATGTCATTCCAAGCATGTGCGTCAATTTGTACGTCTCTATCTACGTTATTCCGTGATTTATTCAGTTTTCAAGTTTATACTGACTTTTTGATCACTCGGTAGTTGTTTTTGTCAGTATTTGGCACTTAGAAAGATAAAACACAATGGAAAAGGTAAAAACGTTATGAATTTTCTTGAAAATATAGTTTTATGTGTTTTGAAGAGTATATTTCCTTTATAAAGTAAATGTCAATCTCTCGAAATGTTTAGATGATACTTTTCATATTGTTTCATTTTCCATCAAATTACCATACTAACTTTGTCAACAACATCCATTATGAAACTTGATTTGACCATCAATAAACTTTATCATTGCTATGTCCTTAATTCTGTAGTTATATTCAGATTTTTTGTATCATGGAGGGTATCCCATAACATTGCATTTACCGTTTGTTACGAAACTAAGCCGACAATTGTTATGTTACCGTTCATTCCATTGTAAACATTGCGCTAGCTGAGGGTGACGTCAACTGCCACTCTGTTCCATTGCTATATAGCTTGAACTGGCATTAAGGAGCCACTCTATTGACCACATAGGGTTACGACGTTTTTTGCAGCTTTGATACTTTTTGCATTTTTTGTTTTTATTTTCACGAGACAACTGTGGACACTGAGAACAGAAGTTTCCCCATTACAACTTGCTGTCTTAAACTAGGTACAAAATACAGTATTTGCCGTGGGAACATAACACAGAAGAAAAAGAAAAATATTTAAGGGAAAGTTTTTTTAAAAATTACTATTACATACCAAATAAATAATAAAAATTTCGAAAGTTAAACTAGGATTACCAATGATTAGTTAAGATTCTATAACGAAGTTTATCTCACGATATGTGTTGAAAATGTAGGTGTACTGTCGGAAAGAGTGTTGTAGGTGGGGCTCATGACTAGAGGCGAAAATAGTAGTGATCGGTTAGTGGTTGTTTTTTGTTAGTTTGCAGGTACATGTCTGCAGTCTTGGTGCACACTGAAATTCCCACACTACAGTACCACAGCATCTCATCAGAAGAATTGAAACAAAATGATATAGCCCATCGAGAAAGTGGATACACTTTTGTTCCATAGCTCCATAGTAAGGGTCCTCAAGGATTAAGAACATTTCATAAACCGAGATTGTACAGGGCGATCAGAGACAGTTCAAAAAACTTGCGTGGTTGTTGCAGAGGAGGTTGTATTGAGAAATAATTATTAACAAAAAAATCTATACGTTGTGCTGTGTTACCGAGTTATTTAGTATTGAAGGTAGCCAGTCAGACAGTAGTGCGTACAATTTCAAGCACCTGCATGCACTAAAATACTGTAATGCACAGACATATGTGTGTGCTTGAGTTACCGCTTGTTGAAGTACTCATAACCAACTAAAATGTGCCTTTTTTGTAAGTGATAAGTTTAAGCTAGGTGAATAATTACTATGTTTGTTCGATTTGAGGTAACTAAATGAAGAACATACAGTATTTGGCGATACCGCCTCTGGCAGGTTTCTGGAATTTGCACACGTGACGACCTGTTTGGCTAACTTCATTGCTAACTAGCTCAAAAAGGGAGCAACGTATCGAATTTTTTGTTAACAATTGCTTCTCAGCACAACCTCCTTGCAACACCATGTTCCATGGGCCATTTTTCACGATAGATGGTAATGATGTGGAAGGAGTAATTTTAGTTTCTCATCTAAAATTAATTTGTACATATAGTGAAATGATTGTCATAGATGTGGAATAAGTCAAAGGATTTGTAACTTATTTTCACTTAAAAGTTAATAAATATCAAATTTGTTACAAACATGTAAATTTAAAAGACGCGGTAGACATTTTTGTGACTTGTAATGTCACATTTATTGAACATAAGGCACAAGAACAGCTTACACAAGTAAAAGTTCAATGCACAGATCAAAGTCTATGTGTATCCGTCGATAAACAACAACCAAGAATCCGACCAGCACAACAGTTCTTAGAGAGTAGATGGAATAAGTAAGACTTCATCTTAGAGTTAATATGGCCACTACATAGCGATATAACATCTAGTAAGAAAATGCATAAATCTGTTTGTGGCTTTCTTTGTGGAACTACTTATGCTCCTTGGAAATCACTGGTTGGTGCCTCGTAATCCTGCAAGGAGACTGACAGCGTGTCTGCAGTCTGGAGCACCATTCGTCACGCAAGGTGCAATCTGATAAAACTTCTCATCCAAGTTGATCTTACTGTCGTTGACAGATGGACTATACCCTGCCCCTGAGACGGCACATAAGGTTGGAATCACCCCAACTTGTGTTGCACTGACATGAGGGAAGTGGGACTATCTCGAACGACGTGGGTTCAGGTTCCCTCATCTCAACGCCCCTAGCTGGCGAGGTAGATACCTATGAGGAACAGCTTGAAATGTAACAGCATTAAATTTCATTTAGTGGATCTTTTGATATAATCATCTTCCGAAGAACCTGATACAACATGTAATTTATACCTATAACTTGTCATTTCAGAGGTTTGCCAAAACTCAGGATTTCGTGTAGACAGTTAACATCTTTGACTACTGTTTCAGCCTTTATCTTGGTCCTGACTTAAAATGTCAGTTCATATAATGCCTGACAAAAAAAGCGAAGCATTCACTGAGGAAACGAAATGAAACTTTGTGAAATGCTAGTGGTTGAAGTAGTGTGAGATCTATCAAACATTTACGTCTAGATCGGAGTTTTCCCCTGATACAGACCCACCCATAAGAACATCTGCTTTAATATGTATGCAACGGATTCCTACAACGCCAATTAATTACATTTTAGGGCCAAAGTGGATCTTAAGTTGACACTTCGACATAAATCGATATACAGGGTGAGTCACCTAACGTTACCGCTGGATATATTTCGTAAATCACATCAAATACTGACGAACCGATTACACAGACCGAACGTGAGGAGAGAGGCTAGTGTAATTGTTTAATACAAACCATACAAAAATGCACGGAAGTATGTTTTTTAACACAAACCTACGTTTTTTAAATGGAACCACGTTAGTTTTGTTAGCACATCTGAACATATAAATAAATACGTAATCAGTGCCGTTTGTTGCAGTGTAAAATGTTAATTACATCCGGAGATATTGTAACCTAAAGTTGACGCTTGAAACCTCCGACGTTCAGTTGCGTGTTGTAACAAACACGGGCCACGGTCGGGGAGCAGCATCTGCATCGTCACCGCTTTCACCCATTTCATGTGTCGCTACATCAGCAATTACATGGTGATTTTAACCATCGAGTGCAATTCTGTCAATGGGGATTAACAGAGAATGCGTTGCAGTTCTACCTGTTTACCGATGAAGTGGGTTTCACAAACCACGGGGCAGTGAATCTACGGAACATGCAGTACTGGTCCGTGGACAATCCTCGCTGGCTCAGACAGGTAGAGCGACAGCGACCGTGGACTGTAAATGTATGGTGCGGAATCATTGGCGACCACCGTATTGGTCCTCACTTCATTGCAGGGGCCCAAACAGCTGCAACATACATCGCGTTTCTACAGAACGATCTGCCAACGTTGCTCGAAAATGTCCCACTGGAAACGCGTCGACGTATGTGGTATCAGCATGATGGTGCAACTGCACATTCCGCTGTTAACACTAGGCTGACCCTTGACAGAATGTTCGACGGGCGTTTCATAGGACGTGGAGGACGCATAAATTGGCCAGCCCGTTCTCCTGATCTTACACCTGTGGACTTCTTTCTGTGGGGTACGTTAAAGGAGAATGTGTACCGTGATGTGCCTACAACCCCAGAGGATATGAAACAACGTATTGTGGCAGCCTGCGGCGACATTACACCACATGTACTGCGGCGTGTACGACATCCATTACGCCAGAGATTGCAATTGTGTGCAGCAAATGATGACCACCACATTAAACATCTATTGGCCTGACATGTCGGGACACACACTATTCCACTCCGTAATTGAAAACGGAAACCACGTATGTACGTGTACCTCACCCCTCATGGTAATGTACATGCGCGTCGGTGAAAAAGACCAATAAAAAGGTGTTAGCATGTGGACGTAATGTGCTGTTCCTGTCTCTTCTGTACCTAAGGTCCATCACCGTTCCCTTTGGATCCCTACGTAATTCGGTGCTCTCCGGAACACACGATCGAACAGCGGAGGAGTGGTACTCAAGCGTCAACTTTAGCTTACAACATCTCCGGATGTAATTAACATTTTACAATGCAACAAACGGCACTGATTACGTATTTCTTTATATGTTCAGATGTGCTAACAAAACTAACGGGGTTCCATTTAAAAAAAAACGTAGGTTTGTGTTAAAAAACATACTTCCGTGCATTTTTTTATGGTTTGTATTAACCAATTACACTAGTCCCTCTCCTCACGTTCGGTCTGTGGAATCGATTCGTCAGTATTTGATGTGGTTTACGAAATATATCCAGCGGTAATGTTAGGTAACTCACCTTGTATATCATGTGAAATGTACCACAAATGAAATTAGGATTGCAAAATTAAGTGTCTAAAGGAGTTATTAATGTTAAAATGAGAGAAGTTTCACTGTAAAAAATAGCCTAATTAATGTAAAAACATGTGAAAAATCGTGTTTTGCCATAAGTGAAATAAAACAAAAGTGGTTCGGATCAATGAATCACATTTATGGGAACTGAATGTTCATTTAGTAATGTTGACATGTAAAGGGCTTCTGTTCGGATACTCTACACGATGCCACCTACCGCGAGAACCATTGGTAACGCTATCTGACTGATTTCACTCCACGAGGCAGTGACTGTGGACGGCAAAAGATACTGGCTGGAGTACATGTAGCTGTTGATCAGCTGCGTCTAGAGGGCACATTTTCATTCACCTTCAAGTAACTTTGAAAACCAGTAGGTTCACTTGGTGTAATTTATGCAGGAACGGTTTGTACAATTGAAATTATTTGGTAGGCAGATGTGTTTACGTTTATTTTAACTGAATAAATTAATGTGTTCGTTTAAAACTTGTTTCTGTTAAGACCAACACTTAACAACAATTTTAACATTCTACAATTCTCCACTTTAAGATACACAACTAGGGCCACAAACTCTTCATGTTAGTCATTCTGTGGTGCACAGTAATTTCACCTTGGCTCTTAATGGTGTTTCCAGCACTCAAATAATTTTCGACGTCAGGTAACCATTTCAAATGTACATTGGATTTTGTATAAAGTGGCGTACCATGTCAGGATCGTCCCAATATCGGAAATTCTGTAAAGTAGTCAGGTATCATTTTTCATGTTCATTATGACTTGGCGAGGGTGATGACAAAAAATCATAATAGTTTATAGTACTTTGCTAATAAATAAGGCATGTAATTTTAATTTAATCATGATAATTATCGTTGTAATTGTATATCATTATTACATTAAATATGTATAATATTTTATAACTTAATTATACAGTTAATAAAATAATTTCAAATAATTTTGTTTTCAGCTTCATGCTTATGCCTTCGTTGATTCTGCTCCACGGCTGTTTGTTTATTAGTGTCGTAATTCAGTGTTGCAAAATTTTTGGATTGGTTCTGTTCGTATGTACATTTCATATGAGTGTGATTTACTGGACGCAGAAAACTAGGAATTTTATTTTGGGTAGTTCCTGACATTCGCGTACATCTTAGTGATAAGAATATGTCACAATATGCAATATATCGGGTCGGTTTGGTACATGAGACTGCTTTATCGGATCTGAGCCAGTTCAAGGGGAGCTCACACGAAGCAGATAATCTGCGTCGTACTAAGTGTACTCAGCGTAATTTGACTGAGGACAGAAAGCCATTTAATTGGCTAAAGTAGAAATTTAGTGCCACATGCGCAGTGTTCGGCCATAGCACAGGACTGTGGCAGTTCCACTTTACTGTGAATAAGGAAGAAGAAATAAGCAGTGTGTTGACAAGGGCTTAGAGAAAACAATAGATGACAACGAAGTATTGATTAAAAGGAAAGAACTCAAGCAAAATTTGGTAAAATTACAATACTAAACACGAGGGCTGTAGTAACCTTAAAAGGAATCCAGGGCATTGTCTTACCCTTTACCCACTTTTCGTACTTTGTTGCATTAAACTGAGTTGGGAGTTCTCTGTACCAGACTTTGTAATCCTAATATTTGGTTATCTCTTCTGCAAGAGATGCGTACGTACAATATGATGCCATCTCTTGAAAGAAGTTAACCACCTTGTGATAGCTGACACGTTCTGTCCAAATGAGTAGGGCGCGCAATGTACGAAAGATGAAAGGGCTCAAATAATTGGTAGCATCAACAATATAGAAATACAGAAGACATTTATTGTCAAGATGATGAGCGAGTGAGTTGTGACTCGTATGATGGTAGTTTTGAATACTGCACAGAATCGGGGATAGGTATATGTCAAGACGGTTGTGCAGTTAGTGCTGGTCACAGCAAACGCAAACATTCAGTCCACGCATTGGGTTCTACAAATCCCAGTGATCAGGAAGGCAATACAGAGCTTGGTTATGGAAGAGAGGGAGAAGAGGCTGCACCACGATATGCGGAAGCATTAGTAACAATTCGCAAGTGCTAGGAAGAAGAGAGAGAGAGGCTGTACGCGGCAGCGCGAAATCTTACTCCTCTGTGTTCGAGCGCATATTCACCAAATAGACACAGTGAGATAGTAGATGACAAATTTGCATCCTAGAATTTTTGAAAGAAATGCGGAAAGAAGGAAAGGATATAGGAGAAAAGGTACTAAAATGAGTTACGAAGGAAATTCCGTAATTAGGAGAAAAAACTAAGAAACTAGTGCAGAAGGCAAAGAATGTTGCACAAGAAGCCAAGAAGGTAGCAATTGAAGCGAATGAAGAAGGCACGAAAACAGCATGGGAAAGTCGTGACGAGTTAACGAAATTAACCTGTAGGGTGAAAAACATAGAACGTGGACTAGAATAACTATCCGATTTGAAAAGGGATCAAGCGCAATTAAGCGAGAGACAAGAAAAGATAGAGAAACTTGCAGAAGGGACGGAGAAGGGTGTAGGCCAAATCGAAGACTATATTAAAGCGAAATTAGAAGAGGCCATGAATCGATTACAAGTCTAGAGCCGTGAACTAGTAGTAGAAACGATAGGAAAGGCACATGAGGACAAAAACAGTACACAAACGGCGTCGAAAGTAGAATCCAAGGAAAAACAGTCTCTGCCTACACTAAAACACTAGTGAAGGTCATTCACGCAGTGAATAAAATGGCAGACAAGCGGAATCAGCACGTTGTGGACTTCGAAACAGGTAGGGTGTGTTCGCTAGAGAACAGAACGGACGCTCTTTGAGCAGGAGATGAGTAAGAACGGGCACCAAGTTGGCGGAGCTAAATCAACCGTTAATGGCGCCCGGGTTAACCTTGTCGATGTTGATGAGCTGGGAACAGGCAAAGGTTGTGAGTCATACGGAAAGGATACGTCAAGAAGAAAGGAAGGAATAGACAGTACTTCATGTTAACATATTTATTAAAAGACGTCAAAGGAAATGGGACGTCTATACATCCAGTGTCGTCTTTCGACGACTGCATTGGTCCCAATTGATCTGCACGTTATCGGTTACATTTTATAATGAGTCACGTTGACACAAAGGCACAAAATCGCGTGTTCCTATTTAATGAGGAATGTTCATCGTTTGCTTTATTCACAGAGAAATGTTTATCAAAGTAGTGGTCACAGTGAAACTACCTAACGCTTACAGTTTGTGTAGTTGCTCTTCCTAACAGCGTCCAATCAGAGCAAACCAGTTGCGTCTCTACTCATACTGCAGGTGCTTGGGCTATGCACGGCTCTGTTTAAGAGGAATAGCTCGGTGTACGCATAGGGTCGAGCTGCACACATCTGCTTTCATGCCTCGTGGCTAAATTGCTGTAGACAACGACCTGTAGCTGTGATCCAGCAGTCAAATAGTCTATGCATTGGCTAGAATTGCAAATTAATAAAATACGCAGAAATATGTAATAAAAGATAAATGAATAACTTTATAAAAAGGATTCTATTCAAAGACCTGTAATGAATGTAAGTGACAGAGAATTATGTTGAACAATGTTTATTCAAGAAAGGACATCTCAAATTAATGGGAAGTGGCCCTACGATATTCAGTTAAAGTACAGACAGAAAATACCCTTACCAAATGCAGTAAAATTACTTTGACAGCATTTCGATAATGGTAGCAAAATTCACATACTAAATAATCATCAAAGATTCGCAAAAACTAAGTCCATTTTGTAATCATAATACACGAAATATGCACCAGCTCAAAACAGTTCGGAGTTCAATACGATAATTCACAAATTAACACCTGTGATACAAAGAATAGTAATTCATACTCTGTCTATTCTCAGTTCATAAGCCAAACAGAAACAGTTAGAGCACTTTCAGACCTCTGGAAATATGAAGTCCCTTCAGAAGTTGAAGTATAGCAATTGGTGATCACCGCTCAGACGACGGAATGTCACTCGTTGCCACAGGCAGGTCTAACACCCTCCAAAACTCACACGAAAGTGTCCAGAATCACTCCCTTGGGCCGGCCGTTGTGACCGAGAGGTTTTAGGCGCTTCAGTCCGGAACCACGCGGCTGCTATAGTCGCAGGTTCGAATCCTTCCTCGGGCACGGATGTGTGTGAAGTCCTCAGGTTAGTTAGGTTTATGTAGTTGTAAGTCTAGGGGACTGTTGACCTCAGATGTTAAGTCCCATAGTGCTTGGAGCCATTTGAACCATTTTTTCACTCCCCTGAGCTCTTCATTCGAAAAGTCCCTGTCTCCACTTAACTCCCATGGTGACGCTGCTGTCAGCTTTTCTATTGGCTGAACGCCATCCCTACCAAAAATACATCGTTCTTACGTGCTACAGACATGATCTGGCTCATCTTATCCACATTCCCAGACTAAATTAATGTTACAACCATATTTAAATAAAAGAAATGTTATAAACATGCGCAATGAATATAAATAAAGGTTTGTCTGTAATAAATAAGCCAGTGTTCCTGCACAAGTCAGCTCACGTTAAATGACTGCAGATTTTCCTTATATGCCTTTTTAAACAATTATTTAGGTCCGCTTGACGGAAGCATCTTTTGGTTCCCTGTTCAGTTGTGGTGTCTGCTAACACATGCGACTGACCACTTTCTTTAGCACAGTTCTCAGTAGCACTTACAATCAACATTTGAATAAAGTTACTGGCAAAATAGTTAACTGTTCATTAAATAGTCCAATAAATTTCGGGCATGCAGCCGCGCAAATAACATTTCCTCCACTGATATTTCGGCCGCGTATCGTCCGGCCATACCTGCGATGGGGAAGAAGACAGTAATCTTTCAGATGAAATGCGTGTTTGCCCTATGTGGGTGTTCTTTCCTCGAAGATAGGCCGTATTCTTGAGAAATACTGTGTTGAGGTGATCTTCCGGCCCCCCACAAAGATTGCAGCTTTAATCGGCTCTGTAAAGGACGATTTACTGCTTCGTAAAGCGGGTGTGAATCAGATTCCGTGTGGAAATTGTGAGAAGTCATACATAGGCCAAACAAGACGCACCGTTCATGAAAGATGTGTGGTGCATCGAAGATACACAAGCTTATCACAGCCAGACAAGTCAGCTGTGGCTGAACATTGTATTGATACGGGGCATTCCATGAATTACAGTGATGTGAAGATTTTAACATCCACCTCTTCCTTTTGGAATCTGTCTTCAAGGAAGCTATAGAGATCAGATTTAATTTAATAAATAGAGATAATGGTTTTAATTTGGACAAAGCATGGAATCCGGATCTCAGGCTAATTTAAACTGCAGAGGAGTCCCAACCAAATCAGCGCATCCATGTATCTACACAAGAGGTGGTTGGCTCATACTTCCAAGATGTCAGTAAATTTGACTCGAATTTGTAATTACTGAAATAACATGAAATACATACCAAATAGTTTCTGTAATATAAATTCAGAACTTTCTAAAGTATTAATAAATGTACGTAAACAGAAAACTGAAAACATAAGTACTTTCACATACAGTAAACAGGTACCAGTACTATAAAATCAGTGCCCAGCGATATTTGTTAGCTCATATAATTTATTTGATAATGAACTTAGAAAAGCATCTCAGACAATGAATACGGTCTTAATTATAATAAAAAAGTTAAAAAGTGATTGTAATAGGTGTAAATCGTTGGCATAATCTAACGGACTGATCATCTGAAAATAAGGAACTCCAGAAAGCAAATCGGATCTACAAAAGAAATCAGCCAACTTACGAGTAGGCTATCATTTTTTTTACACAGCTGATCAGGAAAGAATGCAGTTTATGAAACATGGAATGAACTGTAACAAGAAACGCAGATACTATTCACGTATAAACATTGGTTAATTAATGAAAACTGTCTTCATAACAGTGAAATACATGATCCAATACCATCATCAACGACAGAAGATGCAGACGGAAGAGACTACACTCAAGTAAGCAACTAGCAACTGGTTACTGCAGATAAACCTTCTTCTTGCCTGCAAATATCACAGAGACAACAGCGAATGGAGCAACTTTGATACTATTGGTGACGAAGAAAGTGCTGTGACAACTTCAGTTAGAAATATCGTTATACTCAGCAGCATCGAAAGCTACTACAACAGCAATAGCAACAGGTAATGTGACACCAATTGTAACAGAAGTAATACAAAACAAGTGCAGGTAACAGACTGTATTATAACATCATTAACACATTCTATACGTTTATATGTTGTAGAAGACTGAAATGACACCAGGTGATCCGTTCCATTAAATTTGCAAAGCAAACTTCGGATTTGCAACATTTCTTCGCACTCCGATGTTCACTGCCTCTGTGTTTGACACTGGAGAGAAAGATGAACGGGAGAGTGCGTGATTTCATAGACTCAGCGAAATTTGAACACTAGGAGAAAGTGATTTCTCAATTTATAATTCATGATTCATGTCCTATATTTGTCCATGTAGCCTGTTTGTCGTGTACCCATGCCATATCTTTCCTGTTCCTACTTTTGTCTGCTAGAGTGAATGTGTGAGTTGTGGTTCAAATGTCTCTGAGCAGTATGGGACTTAACATCTGAGGTCATCAGTCCCCTAGAACTTAGAACTACTTAAACCTAACTAACCTAAGGACATCACACACGTCCATGCCCGAGGCAGGATTCGAACCTGCGACCGTAGCGGTTCCAGACTGAAGCGCCTAGAACCGCTCGGCCACACCGGCCGGCTGTGTGAGTTGTGTGTGTGTGTGTGTGTGTGTGGTACTCGTGAAAACTTTGGTTGCAAGAAGGTTTCTGTGGACCTTATGAGCAGTTTATCCAACCTTTGTGTAGAATTTGAATAGAGCTACGTTGGGTCAAAGGCACATTACTGGCCAACAGTCAACAGCTATGGAAAGGTTGGCACAGATAGCCACCACGTAGGTTCTCTGGGCGTTTCCGGCTTCTGCGAGGACCCTGGCTACGATAGCGTGTATGATTTACAGGGTGTCCGAAAAGTCTTTCCCTGATTACATAAATTGATAACTCAGGCTAGAAGTAAGACACAAATATGAAACTGGTGTCTAATTGTTTAAAAACCATCAAAGGTTTTTCACACATCAGTCAACTTCCACATGAGCACCCTTGGTAGCACGTAGCACATCTAGGCGATATTCAATTTTCGTCCACACATTAGCCAACATCACTGGAGGGATCGATTCAACGACTGTGGTTATCCGTTGTCGCAGGGTTTCAAGATCTGGTACACGTGTTCGGTAGACCTCGTCCTTGATATAACCCCATAAAAGAAGTCTAATGGGGTTATGTCAGGAGAGCGTGGAGGCCAAACCGTTGGCCCATCACGACCAATCCATCGCCCAGGAATGGTCATATTGAGATAGGCACAGACGTCCAAACCCCAATGAGGCGGTGCACCATCTTGCTGAAACAAGACATCGGGGTGATACTGAAGCAGCTGAGGAACAGCATACAGTTGCAACACGTCCAGAAACACTGCAGATGTGATGGTAGCCTCAGCGAAGAAGAATGGCCTGATAATTCGATCGTGGAATAGCGCGCACAAAACATTCACCTTTGGTCTGCATCTGGTGCACTCCATGACCTCGCCAGGGAGTTGTGAACCCCAAATGCGAACATTATGGCGATTCACTACTCCACTGACAAAAAAAAGATCACTTCGTCGGAAAAGGCAATTCGTCTGGAATAACCATCATCGTCCTCAATACGTGATAGCATTTCGACCGCAAAGTCATATCGACGTGTACTGTTATTGGGCAACAAGACCTGAACGATTTGCACTTTGTATGCACGAAACAATAAACGTTTGTGTAAAATGTCATGGAGAGAGCTTTTTGGCATCTATAATTCACGTGAGGCCCTGCGCACCGATTTCTTCGGCCTTCGCAGAAAAGACTGCCTTATAGCTTCCACCCTTTCTGCTGAGGTTCTTGGTCGACCAGACCTCGGAAGGTCAGCAACTGATCCTGTGTTCTTGAACTTCTCATACCAGGCTTTAATGCTCTTGACGTCAGGTGGATTCCTGCCAAATGTTGTCTGGAAGTGTCTCTGCACTGTGGTTCGTGATCGTGTCTCATGGTACCACAGGACACACTGTGCCTTCTCCTGATTGGTTAACATGGCTTCTTGGGCACTGCACCTCATCCACTACTTACGTACTGCGAACCTAAAACAGAAAAAACTTTAATAGTTGTAAACAATTCGACACAAGTTTCATATTTGTATCTTTCTTCTAGCCTGAGTTATCACTTTATGTAACCAGGGAAAGACTTTTCGTACACCCTGTACTTTTCCCTGGCTCGCTGGTGAGTGAGGATGATCTGAGTGGTCATCTCTAGCAGTATAAGTTGAAATGTGTAAGACTTAGTTTTGTTTGAGTCTGTAGCAGTCTTTCTTCATTTAGGCATCGGTAATAGTGGTATACAAATCATTTAATTTAGGGAACGGTGTTATTTTTACTAATATTCAATTTACTTAATGTGATCCTTTGTTCAATTGCAACTTGGCAATGTCGAACGGTGACGTCAAGTGATGTAAAATCTCAGTTAGTTTTATATACCGTGTTTGAATGTGTCATGCGCTTTTCTGTGTGCTTGCGCTAAATTTCATTGAATTCATCGTCTGTTTCGTATTTTATTTTTATCCCTTGTACCTTATGAGGCTGCGGCCAAACGTAATTGCCTCTTTCCATCTGATTGAATCCTCAATTTCACAACGTAGTAGACTTGCTCTTTTTGATAACTGCACCGCGAAATTAGTGAAATTGCACTGAATTCCTGGAGCAGGTTTTTGTCCTCGAAAGTTGACCGCCCAAACCAGTTACTCTCTAACCCAGTTTACTTAAGCGTAGAATATTGAAGTATTCTTCTAAACTCTATTCCTTTTGCCATATGGGTGATCAGTTTGAATGTTCGTGTCTGTGAATCAAGAAAATTCTACCCGTTATGTAACAGATTTGGTTTCACGTGTGGAGGCTGTTTTCTTACGATAGATAGGGTACCATGTGTCGAAGCATTCCAAGAAACTGTGTTTTATTTAAGATCGTCACGTATTTTTAATTCAGAAATAAATGTTCAATGATTTATTAACTTGCAACTGTTATATATGACAGCACAGCCCTGCTCCATAGTCAGGTTCTTTAAAATCGTTGACTTTTATCTTTCCTTAATAACGATCAGTAAAATTGTAATGTGTTGTCTTGTGTGTCCAGTAGGAGGATATTTAGTTCTATCGAACATGTGGCGACCTGAGAGGTGGCTGTTTTTTGCTATATATTTAACCAGTATTTAAATGAACTTGAACCGCCTAAATTTTTGTGTCTGGTACTTGTTCAAAGCAAACTAAAGTGAACTCTATTTTGTATAGTGGCTGTTGGTATAAAGTCGGGTACAGTTCCTATTCAGAATACCGACTTTGCCATTAAATTTGAGTTTTGAGAAGAACAGGTATCATTCATAATGGTGACCCTTTTGCCTAGGATTTCCATTGCCATAGCAATCTTCTGCTGATGCTGTGAAATTGTTCGGTTTATTGTTAGGACTTTACAACTTTGGAATGATATAGAAATTTATTAAGGTAACTTGCCGACTCGATAGATGTGTAATTTTGTAGCCAACAACTTCAAGTTAAATTCACATAGTGAATAAGTACCCCATTTCGCCACCATGAGCACCAGTGTAGTGCACAGTTAAAATGGATACTTTCATTGATGTGGAGAGTACTCGTTGTGTTTTTTGGGTTCATTAACTTGTTAATTGCATAGATCGATGAAGATAACGCCGCGCGGGATTAGCCGAGTGGTCTGAGGCGCTGCAGTCATGGACTGAGCGGCTGGTCCTGGCGGAGGTTCGAGTACTCCCTCGAGCACGGGTGTGTGTGTTTGTCCTTAGGATAATTTAGGTTAAGTAGTGTGTAAGCTTAGGGACTGATGGCCTTAGCAGCTAAGTCCCATAAGATTTCACACACATTTGAACATTTTTTTTTTTTTTATGAAGATAACAGATGTGGGATTGTTTACTACCAGTAAGACGTGCACATAACCTCATTTCCTCATAGAAGTTCGAGGTTTTCACGATAATCGCCTCCCACGTAGGTGGATTGGCCGTGAAAGGCCAATGACATGGCCACCTCGCTCCCCACACTTGACACCACAAGGTTTCTTTCTCTGTGGTTGCATTAAAGACCGTGTATACGTTCCTCCTCTACCAAACAATTTAGCCGGCCTAAAAAATCGAATCTATGCTGCCATTGCACAAGTTACACCTGATCTGCTGCAACAAGTGTGGCGAGCAATTGATTACCGGTGGGATGTTCGCACGTCATAATGGTAATCACACCAGACCAAAATGACACTTGACACTTTTATGTGAAACTTAAGATTGTTTGCTACAAAATGACACATATATCGAATCTGTCAGTTATCTCAATAAATTTCTATATCACTCCAAAATTGTAAAGTCTTTTTTGACTCACCCTGTGTAAATTATATTTTTCACAGATCCCACACACTTTCTACAGTGTACATGAGCAGCGTCGTTATCTGTGCTATGAGACACTGCGACGTCTTTGTTGTCTATTGTATATTTGTGTTTAACGTATTTATGTTATTTTAGGGGATTTTAAGTTGTAACCCTGTTGATTGGGGAGTTTTTCATACAATTAACGTGCGTGAGACGATGTTTTTGAGTTACGAATTGTGTGTGAAAATCATTTTCATTGTATTACATTGCATGTGATACATGTCCTTGTTTACCCGCCTAATAAACGGAGCAAAATTTCGTGTTTTATTTAAGAGAACCTATTTCAGATAGGGAGTTCTTTCTGGATTAGATTCTCATTTACGTTGTTCAAAAATCGACACACGTAGTCGGTCCAAAAGTGGTATGAAGAGAAAAGAATTAGATGGTGAGGAGTCAGTAAATAAAATTCCCAGAGAAGATACTTTGGACGTAGTGAGAAGTGTAGCAGATAAGAATCTCGCTACTTTTAGCCTCGAAAATGTGAAAAGTGAAATAGAAGGTCCTTCCCATGCGAGACAAATGAGTGAGCCAGGCTTCAGCGGCAGTTCAGTGATGTTACATTTAGGATACGCATAGTCTGCTCCACTCACATCTAATAGTGTTTCGGGTCACGTGATCAATTTACGAAATACTAGTGTGGAGAAGGTTGAAACAACAATGAGTGAACATGGGGGACCAGAGAGTGTAGCTCCCAGCAGTATATGGTTGGCCGAACTGGGAGACGGTAAATAGAATAAGCACAGAGCAAAATGAAGAGTTAAAGAAAAATTTATTGGTGCCAGATATGGAGCAGGGTAAAGAATTTAAGGAGAAACTAAAAAAATTACACTGGTGTCCAAAATTAAAATGTGTACCACAATTTTACCGTCCCATGCCTAATTAACGACATAATCATCCAAACTGTCAACAGATGTCCGTACGTTCGTGTTCTTCGTGGAAGATGGCATTCCGGTCAACTGACAACCACGCCAACGATGATGTCAGTGCACCTATCAAATGGCATAGAGTTTGCTGGGTAGTCCTACATCTACAATCACTATATACACAGCTACACATGGTGCAGCATGATACAGAGAAGACACCTGGCAGACACTCTGCGCTGGAGTGCCATAGGCAGAATGAAAGCATGGCAATTGCAAACTGATGTGGCCCAATGGCTTAACGTGAATCGTTCTGTTGTTTCTGGGATGTGGAACAGTTTATAGAGACTGAAACTGTATTCCGAAGACTAGGGCAGGACTGACCAAGTGTGACAACAGAAAGAGAAGACCGGTTTTTGTCAGTAAGGGCACGACAGTACTGCCTTAGTATTGCATGGCAACTGGTGTCTAACCTCACAGCATCCACTGGACGTGTTGTATCGAGGCAAACGGTGAACAGAGGGCTTCGGCAGAGTGGCCTTTATTGTCGGAGACCTGCTGTATGTGTACCTCTGACGCTTTTTCACAGAAGGGAACGTCTAGAGTGGAGTCTTCAATATGCCACCTGATTAATCGAACAATGGACAAATGTTCGTTTCACAGATGAGTCCCAATTTGGTCTGGTGAGTGATTTCCGACGAGTTCACATCTGGAGGGAACGTGGAATATGATTTTGGGATCCAGACATTGCGGAAAGAGACCGATGTCGAGTAGGATCCCTAATGGTGTGGGCAGGCATTATGTTGACCACTCAAACACCTCTTCATGAATTGTGCAGGTGAACGGGCAAGATTTATCAGCTGTCAAACATCGTGACGAAATCTTGGGACATCATATTGGTTGTTGCGAGGTGCTGTGGACTCAAGACTTCATTTTGGTGGACGATTATTCTCGACCTCATAGAGCATGGGTGGCTGACGTTTTCTTGGAAACGGAATATACTGCATGCAGGACATGGCCTGTTCGATCTCCTGGTTTGATTTCCATAGAGCATATCTGGGCTGCAAGAAAATGGTTCAAATGGCTCTGAGCACTATGGGACTCAACTGCTGTGGTCATTAGTCCCCTAGAACTTAGAACTACTTAAACCTAACTAACCTAAGGACATCACACACACCCATGCCCGAGGCAGGATTCGAACCTGCGACCGTAGCATCTGGGCTGCACTAGGGAGACAGGTTACATCACGTCAGCATCCATCAACTATTCTCCAAGACTTGTGAGCTGCTCTCCAGGAAGAATGGGCGTTATTGCCTCAACATGAAATTGATGACATCGTTCACAACGTGCCCAGTCGTCATCAGATCTGTATTGCTGCCAGAGGTGGTCTCACGCCACACTGAGCACATTAACCTGTTGTCAGAACGTGTGTGCAAATCCGTTAAGTTGGAAAAAACGAAGAACATTTTTGTCGACCGTTATGCATGTTGCAATTATTTATGTTCTGTATTCTTTACACTGTTTCTACTTTACTATCAACTGCTTATAATGTTTCGTGGCAAAATAAATGCAACCTTGCAAAATTTCCGTTTGTTGCTTTAATTTGGGACGCCGGTGTAGTGGCCGAATTTGGTACCTTAAAGAATACTGTAGAATCATTGGGGTGCAAAAGTGATGGCACGGAGGAAAAGTTCAAAAACTTAGCAGTCAGAATCAGGGACGATATCGTTGCTGAATTAAAAGCGAGATTTGAAGAGATAGGGAACCGATTAAGTGCGACTGAAGTAGAACAGAAAAGGGTGAGCGACGAAGTCAGCGTGTGAGGCAGAGGGCTAGAAAAGGAACTACCGAAACTATGTGAGAGAGGTTATCGTGATCTTGAGGAATTCTTGAATCATATGGAAGGTTCTGAATAGTTAAGGATAAAGCAGAAGGAAACAGCGCCGCCATCCTCGAGCTTCAAGAAAAATTCGAGGTGTTAACGGTAAAATGTAATGAGGAAAATTTAAAATTCAATGCAGAGTTGATGAGGTTCACATAGAGAGTGGAAGTTTTCACTGCATCGGAGAATAGCAATAGGACTACACCGATAAATGTTGCAGAAAGCGAAGGATTTAGGTCCTTGCTGAAATTCTAGCAAGGAAAATGCGAAATTAATAACGCGGCAGCGCGGTTCCTTCCGTCCCTTTATGACGAACCTGCAACTACCTGTGAACATTGTCTCAGCAGATGATCAGTAGGGAAACCCACTGTACTTCGACGTGAACCAGGCTGCAATTAAAGTCACTAATCTACGTTTCGGGAGAAAGTTTTCACACGAAATGAAAGGTTGGAAATTTTGTCCCTAATTCATATATCCTGAAACTTAGGTGAACAAGTATCACTGCCAAGCCCGTGCTATTCTTAACACAGTCACTCACAATCCTTTTCACTCACGTTAGCAAGTTTATGGTGTTGCATTTCTAGAAAAAGTAATAACTACAAAAATACGAATTGTTTTTTATTGAGAATTCTCGACAAATATTAAGCCTGTCGGTACCTAACGCAGTCACAGTTTTTAGCCACCGACCTGCTCAATACGCCACGCGGAATTTATGTCTTTTCTCTTCACAAAATTCACTTAAAAATTCCGAAATTTCTACACACCCATCGGAATAATTATGCCGTCACTTTACAACACTTTCGATGTATGAAACACTGCTAGATCCGGCAACTTATCATTTCCATCGGAACTACTACTACACACGTCCGAACTGTGTCATGGCTAGGCTCCGACTCCTTTCTAGAATACTTTAAGTCTTCTCTACCAGCAGAGAAAGGTGTACGAAAAATATTACTTTACCACTGGTCAGTTTACTCAACAGCCAATAGCAAAACAACATTCTCCCGCGTCAGTCCGCGCTTTTCATCAATAACCAATAGCAAAATAGTAAACCTAACGACTGCACTTTTTACCGACGTAATTATCTAACATGCTGAAGTTTTGTTTATGCATAAAGTTATTTACTTTTGTTATTTATACCTGAATTAACTTTCCCTTTACCATAAACTTACTTTACGAATCTAGTCTACAAAAATTCCCTTTGTCCAGATCCATACTTCTTCGAAATGTTCCCACACTAAATCCCACCTAAATAACTCGTTAAACAATTATCTTCATATTAACCTTAAACCACCCTCACGCATCATTCATACTGCTAAAACACATTTATAATATTTTACATACACAAAAAGACATAATAACACTTTATGAAAATACTAGAACAGTTTATGAAAAACATTCTTTTACTTTAGTGCACTCTAGTGGGCACAATCGAAACTAAATCACAGTCCCCTATCCAATACTGTCCTCTATCGGCTGATACATCAACTACGTGCGCGTCCAGTCTCGCGCCACGATCTGTCACTATCCAGCTCTGAGACTCATCTCCCACTTAACCCCCTCCAAGGCAAGGTCGGTATATGGCGCTACGCCTCAATAGGAGGCAACTAGGTGCTACTAATGAGTTGCATGACTGCGTGTCTCACACGGAGGATCTTCTCGGAGGTGATGTTGAAAACAGGGCGCACACACAGAAGGACAGTACCGAAAATCGTGACAAGAGAGATGTGGAAAAAATACCGTAAGCAGGTGGGAGAGATGCAGAAACCTTCGCTACGATCGCCAAGTGAGGAGCTGCAAGGTTTTGACTACATGTATTTCTTCTCTGTGGGAAAATTCGAGGTCTTTCGGCATTCGTCAAATGGCTTGAACAGTAGCCGTATTGCCTGCCTCTTACTTGGCTGAGCAAATACAAAATTGAATTTATGTGCTGACACCTTGAGGCCGAACCATCAAAACAAATGAAATCAGTTTGTACGAACATGCAGCACAGTGCACGATTTCCATCATGCGTTCTTGGGGGCATATAGGTCCAAGACCACTCGAGGCAGGGTGAAGCACGGTACACGGAAGTTACCAAATCTAAATCCGTCCAGATCTGCGAACGCAGCCTGAATATTTAAACACATCATTCAGGGTAACCAGTTTTTATATAATCCCTACTCTCCAGGTGAGTTGATTTGGGTTTGTATAACTAAGTTACCAACATACCTTTGCCGTATGATTCTGGCTGGACGGTACAAGTATAACGTGGAAGCGTTAAGGTCGCTATTAAAGGAGCTAGAATAAGACATTGAGGTAATAATGTGCAGGCAGTACAAGGCTATTATGTTGGGTGACCGTGGGACAGTAGTAACAGGAGCAATAGAAACCAGCGACACGAATGTACCCAGGAAAGGAAACCCTTTAAGAACCGCCAGCAGCCATATGGAAACCATGGGGCAAACGGAAATCGACTTGAGAATGATAGGAACGATAGAAGAAATGATGAAAACAGGCCAAATTGGCAAATGAGCGGTAACGGAAAGTAAGGGCAGAATCACGACGAACAGGGTTACAATAATAGTGAAGATTCGGTAGGCTAGCGCCCAAAATAATCCACTGGAGAGCAGAGAGCAACCTCAGTTATGACCTGTATCTGTCGGGGAAGGTGTTGTTAGACGACGAACACTAGCAGAGGCATGTAGTGTGCAGTGCATGGGCCATGATGATGGTGTTGCTGCAGGAACCAACCAACAATAAAATTTCAGCTGTAAGCGCTATTGTTACTATCCATGTTAGGGACGTATCTCTGGCCCACACTGGTAGCACTTTTCTATCATTAGTGAGGATGCGTTTTGGAAATGCGTGAAGACAGGTGCTTGGCCAGCCTTGCCATTCCGAGGAATGAGGTGAAGGGAGCAATTCATGGAAAGAGACTTCACATGGCAGACTCGAATTTCTTTTAAGTGTGAGGTAAGTGAGTTTTAAGTTAATTTCTTAACTGTAACCATGATGAATGTTGAAACAATTCTGGGAGCTGACTTCATGAGTACTCACCATGGAGTTTTGGATTTAGGTGCAGGTGCCATGACGTTAAATTTCGAGAGAAACCCCATTGAGTCAACTCTTAATAACTGAATTTTGAGGGATGAGTCAGACCTGAGCTGTCTGAGAATTTTTACTCACCCAAAATTGCGACTGGAACCGGAGGTCCTTACAATTACGTAAGTAGTGTTACTTCTCCTTTTTCTGCCTGTGGAAGAAATTGTGGAGGAGATCAGTGCGAGTGTGTGGAGCACATTAGAGACCAACAGAAACAAACTGTGTCATATATTGAAGAGAGTAGTGGAACAAAGCCTGCCTTGGTGCGTTTTGTTCGAGAAGCTAGCATAAATTCAGAGCTGAGCATACATTCAGGGTAAAATTATCCCCTCATCCTCTCCTTTACCTGCTGTTATAGTAGTTGATATATGACCCTCTGGGATTGGTTTTCCCACGCCCGGGTTCCCGGGTTCGATTCCCGGCGGGGTCAGGGATTTTCTCTGCCTCGTGATGGCTGGGTGTTGTGTGCTGTCCTTAGGTTAGTTAGGTTTAATTAGTTCTAAGTTCTAGGGGACTGATGACCATAGCTGTTAAGTCCCATAGTGCTCAGAGCCATTTGAACCATTTGGGATTGGTTTATGACCCATGAGGATAACAGGTCTTTCTGAGAAACCATACCCCTTCCTCCTCCCCCACCTCTCTGCTAAAATTGAATTTTTTGTCACCCACTCGCCAGTTCAATTCTCACCCACTTTTTTTTCCTCCTGGAAAATCCCTCAGCCCTATCATCCCCTCCTGCACTTGCCCCTCCAATCCTACCATTAGGCAACTGGCAGGAGAAAGATTCAATCTGTGTTGGTATGGGAAGATCTTATGACGCAAGATTCAAATCAGTTTCTGTAATATACTGTTCAGTTCAATTTGTGTATTCTTTATTTAATCAGTTTGTGAGAGAAAGTGCTCGTCTCTTCCCCTCTCTCACTTTTATGTCATAATAACTGTAAGCACCAAGGAATGGAATGAAGTACCATATATTAGCCACCGTTTGGGTCACCCATGTGTGTGTGACCTGGCCAGGAGCCGCCAGACACTGAGCAGGGCACCAATACTGGTCCGAGCAGATGCACATGCCTACCTGTGTAAGGGACCTCCCATTGTTCTCCTTGACTCCAAACAAAGTATTAGGTGTTGGCACTCCTTTTACTGGAAATCTTTATTTAATCCCTCACGTCTGGACCTCTGCCCCCACTTCCAGTGACATAATAACTTTAAGCAGTGAGGAATGGAATGAAATGAGGTATATTAGTCGCCGTTTTGTGTCACCTGTGGGTGTATCTGTCGTCTGGGCACGGTAAGGCATCAGACAGAGCTCTGAGGACGTGTCTGTATGCACAGAGGTCGAAAACCATCCAGTGTCCTAATTACAGATCATGATACTAAATACCACCAATCGCAGACTAGAATTTGGCGTTCTTTGATATTCGATACCTGGGAAAACCCTCCACTCTCTTTTGAGTGGCTTCTCCCTGTTGTAACACCTATGCCTCAAACCCATAGATTAAGGTGATATGCCTACATGCCCAAGGGGCATCCATTTATCCTCGCAGCTCTCAAAGAAAGTATCAGGTGGTAGCATTCCTATGCTTGGGACATTTCAGACTTGCCTCCTGTCTCAGTCCCTCTCAAGTGGTTACTTCCTGTTTGTGTGAACACGTGTATGAACCAACGTGTTCTAATATGCAGATGAAAGTTTTCATCCCTTCTCAGAATACTGTGTCCCTATTGGTTAATGCTGAGGGCAGAGGGAGAGCTTATATCAACATGGTGGAAAATAGTCAATTTGCACTACCCTATCAAATTAATAGTTTAACAATTTCCAGAAGTCAAATAGATCGCTTAAAACACTCACCACAACCTTGGATTCTTCTTCTTCATAATATAACATATTTTCAACATTTCAGAATCACACACAAATATTTTGCAAGTCAAGTAATTTCTACCACAAATACCTTGTAGCGTAACTATATCTGATGTTTTATATGCACCGATGTTTGAGAACATAAGCACCCTCCTCTACTACAACGTTTCTATCTTACACTAAACATATCTAGCGGAAAAGACATTTCAGTTGCACAAACTCATGATCGTGAAGTGCGTCCCATCTGCCAACTGCTGGGGAAGCACAGGCAAGCCAGCCGGGAGAGGACTAGAGACCCACAGCCCCACCGGCAATTACAGGCACATCTCCAAGTATCCACACACCAATCATACCAGATGCGCAGAGGCCGGAGAGACTGTCACCATGACTGTGGAGCAGTCAAACGATGTATTTACGTGGGGGAATAATCATCCAGTGCAAACGCTAGCCATATTGAATCTTCTCACGCAACACAGACCTCCACTTCTATCGCCACTCAAGAAGCATACTGGTTTCTTCGCTATTCAGCCATCTAGGCGGCGCCGCGAGTGCCGCCTCCCGCCGGCCACGGTGATCTAGCGGTTCTAGGCGCTCAGTCCGGAACCGCGCGACTGCCACGGTCGCAGGTTCGAATCCTGCCTCAGGCATGGATGTGTGTGATGTCCTTAGGTTAGTTAGGTTTAAGTAGTTCTAAGTTCTAGGGGACTGATGACCACAGATGTTAAGTCCCCTAGTGCTCAGAGCCATTTGAACCTTTTTTTTTTTTTTTTTTTTTGCCGCCTCCCGGTCTTGTCCCAACAGTTGCAGACAAGAGGTGACAGGTCGGAGCATTCTTTTTACCCACAAAGCTAAGCTGCGGCATCTGGTCAGCCGAAGCCTAGTTGCCACTCTTGTCACTTGTAGTACACTCCAAGGCAAAAAAAAAAAAAAAAAAAAAAAAAAAAAAAAAAAAAAAAGAATGAATGACTCTGAGCACTACGCGTCTTAACTGCTGAGGTCATCATTCCCGTAGAACTTAGAACTACTTAAACCTAACTAACCTAAGAACATCACACACATCCATGCCCGAGGCAGGATTCGAACCTGCGTCCGTAGCGGTGGCGTGGTGCCAAACTGTAGCGCCTAGAACCGCTCGGCCACTTAGGCCGGCCAAGGCAAGCAGGTGCGGCTTGGACATACAGTGCAATTCCACATCCAACATAGACTCCCCAGTTTAAAAAAATCCACTATACCCAATCCTAAATGGGAATGTTGTCGATACACCTTGAATCTCTAGTGAAATGTAGATTTCTGCCTTTTATATGAGTTATTTTTGAAGACAGAAGGAATCGAAGCACACACGCGTTTTAACATCGCTAAAGTATCACTACCTTTTGTGGAAATCCTGTACAACAGTATGGCATAGGCCCTAAGCAATCTTATCAGATAAAAAAATATCTGTACTTATCAGCTTAGTCTCTGTTGTGCCCTGCATCACAGGACTAGAATATTAAACTCACTTTTAGCTCATGACGGAGTGCCGAGAGCATGTTCTGTCTCTGTCACAGGATGCCTCCTCACTTTCGAATTCTCTTAAAGTAGTCAAATGCCTTATCACCTCCAAAGTCTCTTAAGGCAGCAACATAGAGGAGTTGGAAATATCAGGTTAATACTACGTATCAGTTTATAAATTCTGCAATGTAGCTGATTTTATTATGATGGTCATCTCTCACTGTGTATGTGAGAGACTGAAATTTCGTTAAAAGACCTCATCTCAACGAAACAACTACTGCTTACCACTCCAACTCGCGAATCATATCTGTGGTACTCTCACTCTCATTTCCACCCACCCGGTAGTACATCATTGAAATCAAATTGATTTGCTGATTAATTAAATTGATCGTGAGAGTCCCTTTGCAAGGTGGGTAATTGTCGATCGGATTATACTTTGCAGGTAACTCTTACAGGTGCTTCTCTGAAGTCTGGCTTAGTTCAAATGGCTCTGAGCACTATGGGACTCAACTCCTGAGGTCATCAGTCCCCTAGAACTTAGAACTACTTAAACCTAACTAACCTAAGGACGTCACACACATCCATGCCCGAGGCAGGATTCGAACATGCGACCGTAGCGGTCGCGCGGTTCCAGACTGTAGCGCCTAGAACCGCTCGGCCACACCGGCAGGCCCTCTGAAGTCTCTGGGGCTTCCCACAGGTTAGGTAGTCATTTCTTCCGACACCGAAATGGTTGGCAACCATCGTCAAATAGCTGAAGATATCCATCGCTAATCACGTTCTATCTGTTCGTTGCCTTGCCAAGCTGCTGCAAGTAAGTCATTTAGAATTCTGGCGTACTGCTCCCGAACTAATCCTGCTGAGACCCGTCGGTCTATGGAGTCAGTAGGACGTTTCACTCTCTTCTCCAGCCCTGCGATGCCTCCGCCGCCGCCACTGGCCCGCATGCAAGCAGCAGCCACCGCCACCAACGCCAAACATGCATGAGCCTGCAGACCTGGGTTTCCCTCAGAATATAGCCTTCTAGAAGCATTCCTATTGGCTGTCGCCAAATTAGTGACTGGATGCATCGACAGCTCAAATGGGAATCCCTGGATGTTCTTCTCAAGGAACAATATTGAGAAATTTTCGGGAACCGACATTTGAATCTGACTGCAGAAGGATTCTACTACTGCCAACATACATTTCACATAAAGACCAAAAAAGGGAAGATACGAGAAATAAGTGCTCATATAGAGGCATATAGACAGTCCCTTCTTCCTCGCACGATTTGCAAGTGGAACAGGGGCGGAAACGCCTAGTAGTGGTATTTGATACCCTTCGCCAAACACCATATGATAGCTTATGAAGTAAGTGTATTCTCGTAGATGTAGATGTAAATTTAGTCTTGCTATTGAGATGTCACTCCATCCATTTACAGGCACACAAAACTCATGGAACAATGTTATCTCACATTTATTGAGAAAACATAACATGGAACTTCATCTACATTTATACTCCGCAAGCCACCCAACGGTGTGTGGCGGAGGGCACTTTACGTGCCACTGTCATTACCTCACTTTTCTGTTCCAGTCGCGTATGGTTCGCGGGAAGAACGACTGTCTGAAAGCCTGCGTGCGCGCTCGAATCTCTCTAATTTTACATTCGTAATCTCCTCGGGAGGTATAAGTAGGGGGAAGCAATATATTCGATACCTCATCCAGAAACGCACCCTCTCGAAACCTGGCGAGCAAGCTACACCGCGATGCAGAGCGCCTCTCATGCAGAGTCTGCCACTTGAGTTTGCTGAACATCTCCGTAACGCTATCACGGTTACCAAATAACCCTGTGACGAAACGCGCCGCTCTTCTTTGGATCTTCTCTATCTCCTCCGTCAACCCAATCTGGTACGGATCCCACACTGTTGAGCAATACTCAAGTATAGGTCGAACGAGTGTTTTGTAAGCCACCACCTTTGTTCATGGACTACATTTTCTAAGGACTCTTCCAATGAATCTCAACCTGGTACCCGCCTTACCAACAATTAGTTTTATATGATCATTCCACTTCAAATCGTTCCGCACGCATACTCCCATATACACTCCTGGAAATGGAAAAAAGAACACATTGACACCGGTGTGTCAGACCCACCATACTTGCTCCGGACACTGCGAGAGGGCTGCACAAGCAATGATCACACGCACGGCACAGCGGACACACCAGGAACCGCGGTGTTGGCCGTCGAATGGCGCTAGCTGCGCAGCATTTGTGCACCGCCGCCGTCAGTGTCAGCCAGTTTGCCGTGGCATACGGAGCTCCATCGCAGTCTTTAACACTGGTAGCATGCCGCGACAGCGTGGACGTGAACCGTATGTGCAGTTGACGGACTTTGAGCGAGGGCGTATTGTGGGCATGCGGGAGGCCGGGTGGACGTACCGCCGAATTGCTCAACACGTGGGGCGTGAGGTCTCCACAGTACATCGATGTTGTCACCAGTGGTCGGCGGAAGGTGCACGTGCCCGTCGACCTGGGACCGGACCGCAGCGACGCACGGATGCACGCCAAGACCGTAGGATCCTACGCAGTGCCGTAGGGGACCGCACCGCCACTTCCCGGCAAATTAGGGACACTGTTGCTCCTGGGGTATCGGCGAGGACCATTCGCAACCGTCTCCATGAAGCTGGGCTACGGTCCCGCACACCGTTAGGCCGTCTTCCGCTCACGCCCCAACATCGTGCAGCCCGCCTCCAGTGGTGTCGCGACAGGCGTGAATGGAGGGACGAATTGAGACGTGTCGTCTTCAGCGATGAGAGTCGCTTCTGCCTTGGTGCCAACGATGGTCGTATGCGTGTTTGGCGCCGTGCAGGTGAGCGCCACAATCAGGACTGCATACGACCGAGGCACACAGGGCCAACACCCGGCATCATGGTGTGGGGAGCGATCTCCTACACTGGCCGTACACCACTGGTGATCGTCGAGGGGACACTGAATAGTGCACGGTACATCCAAACCGTCATCGAACCCATCGTTCTACCATTCCTAGACCGGCAAGGGAACTTGCTGTTCCAACAGGACAATGCACGTCCGCATGTATCCCGTGCCACCCAACGTGCTCTAGAAGGTGTAAGTCAACTACCCTGGCCAGCAAGATCTCCGGATCTGTCCCCCATTGAGCATGTTTGGGACTGGATGAAGCGTCGTCTCACGCGGTCTGCACGTCCAGCACGAACGCTGGCCCAACTGAGGTGCCAGGTGGAAATGGCATGGCAAGCCGTTCCACAGGACTACAGCCAGCATCTCTACGATCGTCTCCATGGGAGAATAGCAGCCTGCATTGCTGCGAAAGGTGGATATACACTGTACTAGTGCCGACATTGTGCATGCTCTGTTGCCTGTGTCTATGTGCCTGTGGTTCTGTCAGTGTGATCATGTGATGTATCTGACCCCAGGAATGTGTCAATAAAGTTTCCCCTTCCTGGGACAATGAATTCACGGTGTTCTTATTTCAATTTCCAGGAGTGTATTTTACAGAAGTAAATGCTATCAGTGTTTGTTCCGCTATCATATAATCATACAATAAAGGATCCTTCTTTCTATGTATTCGCAATACATTACATTTGTCTATGTTAAGGGTCAGTTGCCACTCCCTGCACCAAGTGCCTATCCGCTGCAGATCTTCCTGCATTTCGCTACAATTTTCTAATGCTGCAACTTCTCTGTATACTACAGCATCATCCGCGAAAAGCTGCATGGAACTTCCGACACTATCTACCAGGTCATTTGTATATATTGTGAAAAGCAATGGTCCCATAACACTCACCTGTGGCACGCCACTTTAACGTCTGTAGACGTCTCTCCATTGATAACAACATGCTGTGTTCTGTTGCTAAAAACTCTTCAATCCAGCCACACATCTGGTCTGATATTCCGTAGGCTCTTACTTTGTTTATCAGGCGACAGTGCGGAACTGTATCGAACGCCTTCCGGAAGTCAAGGAAAGTGGCATCTACCTGGGAGCCTGTATCTAATACACTCCTGGAAACGGAAAAAAGAACACATTGACACCGGTGTGTCAGACCCACCATACTTGCTCCGGACACTGCGAGAGGGCTGTACAAGCAATGATCACACGCACGGCACAGCGGACACACCAGGAACCGCGGTGTTGGCCGTCGAATGGCGCTAGCTGCGCAGCATTTGTGCACCGCCGCCGTCAGTGTCAGCCAGTTTGCCGTGGCATACGGAGCTCCATCGCAGTCTTTAACACTGGTAGCATGCCGCGACAGCGTGGACGTGAACCGTATGTGCAGTTGACGGACTTTGAGCGACGGCGTATAGTGGGCATGCGGGAGGCCGGGTGGACGTACCGCCGAATTGCTCAACACGTGGGGCGTGAGGTCTCCACAGTACATCGATGTTGTCGCCAGTGGTCGGCGGAAGGTGCACGTGCCCGTCGACCTGGGACCGGACCGCAGCGACGCACGGATGCACGCCAAGACCGTAGGATCCTACGCAGTGCCGTAGGGGACCGCACCGCCACTTCCCAGCAAATTAGGGACACTGTTGCTCCTGGGGTATCGGCGAGGACCGTTCGCAACCGTCTCCATGAAGCTGGGCTACGGTCCCGCACACCGTTAGGCCGTCTTCCGCTCACGCCCCAACATCGTGCAGCCCGCCTCCAGTGGTGTCGCGACAGGCGTGAATGGAGGGACGAATGGAGACCTGTCGTCTTCAGCGATGAGAGTCGCTTCTGCTTTGGTGCCAATGATGGTCGTATGCGTGTTTGGCGTCGTGCAGGTGAGCGCCACAATCAGGACTGCATACGACCGAGGCACACAGGGCCAACACCCGGCATCATGGTGTGGGGAGCGATCTCCTACACTGGCCGTACACCACTGGTGATCGTCGAGGGGACACTGAATAGTGCACGGTACATCCAAACCGTCATCGAACCCATCGTTCTACCATTCCTAGACCGGCAAGGGAACTTGCTGTTCCAACAGGACAATGCACGTCCGCATGTATCCCGTGCCACCCAACGTGCTCTAGAAGGTGTAAGTCAACTACCCTGGCCAGCAAGATCTCCGGATCTGTCCCCCATTGAGCATGTTTGGGACTGGATGAAGCGTCGTCTCACGCGGTCTGCACGTCCAGCACGAACGCTGGTCCAACTGAGGCGCCAGGTGGAAATGGCATGGCAAGCCGTTCCACAGGAGTACATCCTGCATCTCTACGATCGTCTCCATGGGAGAATAGCAGCCTGCATTGCTGCGAAAGGTGGATATACACTGTACTAGTGCCGACATTGTGCATGCTCTGTTGCCTGTGTCTATGTGCCTGTGGTTCTGTCAGTGTGATCATGTGATGTATCTGACCCCAGGAATGTGTCAATAAAGTTTCCCCTTACTGGGACAATGAATTCACGGTGTTCTTATTTCAATTTCCAGGAGTGTATTTTCTGGGTCTCATGAACAAATAAAGCGAGTTGGGTCTCACAAGATCGCTGTTTCCGGAATCCATGTTGATTCCTACAGAGTAGATTCTGGGTTTCCAAAAACGACATGATACTCGAGCAAAAAACATGTTCTAAAATTCTACAACAGATCGGCGTCAGAGATATAGGTCTATAGTTTTGCGCATCTGCTCGACGACCCTTCTTGAAGACTGGGACTACGTGTGCTCTTTTCCAATCATTTGGAACCTTCCGTTCCTCTAGAGACTTGCGGTACACGGCTGTCAGAAGGGGGGCAAGTTCTTTCGCGTGCTCTGTGTAGAAACGAATTGGTATCCCGTCAGGTCCAGTGGACTTTCCTCTGTTGAGTTTTAATCTGCCAGTGTGGTGTCACCGCCATACACCACACTTGCTAGGTGGTAGCCTTAAAATTCGCCGCGGTCCGTTAGTATACGTCGGACCTGCGTGTCGCCACTATCAGTGACTGCAGACCGAGAACCGCCACACGGCAGGTCTAGTCTAGAGAGACTCCCTAGCACTCGCCACAGTTATACAGCCGACTTTGCTAGCGATGGTTCACTGTCTACAGATGCTCTCATTTGCAGAGACGACAGTTTAGCATAGCCTTCAGCTACGTCATTTGCTACGACCTAGCAATGCGCCATATTCAGTTACTATAATTACTTCAAGAATGTATTCTCAACAGATAATATTGTGACTAATGTACCGTCAAGAGCGACGTTCATCAATAATGGATTAAAGTTAAGTATCAAACTAATTATGTCCGCTTTCTGAATTCTCATTCCTTGTCATATTCCAGACCTCACGTCAGTATAGTTCTTCCCTCCTCACGCTAGCCTGCTTGAGCTAAAACGCGTGCATTTCGGCCTCCACTCGTAACACGGTGTTGGCTCTTCTGCTAACACAAAAGCCAGGAAGTTTCATATCAGCGCACACTCCGCTGCAGTGGAAATTTCATTCTGGAAACATCCCCTAGGCTGTGGCTAAGCCAATGTCTCCGCAATATCCTTTCTTGCAGGAGTGCTAGTTCTGCAAGGTGTGCAGGAGAGCTTCTGCGAAGTTTGGAAAGTAGGAGACGAGGTACTGACGGAATTAAAGCTGTGAGGACGGGTCGTGAGTTGTGCTTGGGTAGCTCAGTTGGTAGAGCACTTGCCCGTGAAAGGCAAAGGTCCCGAGTTCGACTCTCGGTCGGGCACACAGTTTTAATCTGCCAGCAAGTTTCATATCAGCGCACACTCCGCTGCAGAGTGGAAATTTCATTCTGGAAAGCGGTATAGAGCTCACCTCTCAACTCCAGTTTCGTCAGAGTCTCGATTATTTGTCATTTTCTAGCGAATCTTCCAGTCTTCGATCTACAGCGTTTGAGTCCACCTGATTTCTACGAGTAAGAGATGTCCCCTGCAATGTCACAGCTCCCTGCTAATTATCTCGAAATACCATCACTTTCCGACAGCAGTATTCCATTAGTTATAAAGCTGTCTAGTCCTCCACCCATCACAGACTAGGTAGACGGCAGTGACAACGAGAAAAATAACACACTATCGTACAGGAGGAGAAAATACGTGGACTGCACATGTCCTAGTCTCCTCATCGTATTCCTACGATTACTACGCTAGAAACACGACAGTGTAGTGGTGTCGGGGTCTTTGTTGATAGCATAGTTTCGTGTGAACTACATCACCTTTTTTTTTTTTTTTCAAAAGGAGCATACCCCAATAATACGAATCTAACAGTATCACAGACCTTCGGGTACACTAGCTATTGAATCATTTACATTGGTGCAACAGTCTTACAACACCACACATAATTCAGAGCTACCGCAAGATTAGGAGGAGATTCAAGACTAAATCACAGCATTGCTCATTTTTTTTACCCTCATGTGTTGTTTGATAGTGGATTGACCATAGTACTGTATTCCGCCTAGAGCAGAGTGTATCAGCATGACTTGTGCACACATGTGTAGTGCTAGCTGTTTATTTAGAAGCAAGCTAAGTACTTACACGCTTATCCAACTATCGTATATGTAGATCCAATTGAGCAACAGCAACAGTACTCATATTAGTACCTCATACACGTCGACCCAAACTGTAGTGCAACAGTCTCTAGGTGACATACCGGCGGGATTTGCGGTCACTCGATTCCTGCACTATAGCATCGCACCCTCGTTAAAAATACATGCAGATGAAATTGAGCCTGACATATTCTTCTGCTTTAGCTCACCGACTTGCCTGTTCATAGTGTTTTGATGCTTCCCTAAAGATTCCAGCAAATGAATCTGAACCAGAAATATGCATTCTACTTCAGCTCACTCCAGACGCGTAGTGGTAGGCATTTTATTGCAGTAAAAGCTACCGATGACAGTGTATGGGATTTCTAGTCCTATTAATGTGCAGTAGACTTAGTTGCATTCAGGTCAACTACCAATTCTACGACAGGTCTTCCCAACTGCTTTCATACAACTCCATCACCTACGAACATCCCACATCTAAAACAAATACACTGCAAAAAGCTGTCTAGTTCATGGTGGAGGGTGCATCGCATTAGTATTATCGATTTCAAATCTATCCAAATCACACACGCTGATCGAGTAAAAAATTTCCTATACAGTTCCATACATACCCTAATCCACCCTTTGTTTCCAGGAGAAATATGTCGTCTTTCTCGGAGATTTTTTTTCTGTCACATATTCGAATGGATATGCCAACCTATACGATCCTAGCAACATCAAAATGAATGCTTTTGCTTTGCAGATTAGTTACGTAACACAGGATTGACAGACAGCGACTATGTAGCGTTGAGCTGTCGAATCGAAGGCACTGATCACCAGTAGGAACCATTTAACCTCAAATGGGTCCATGTGTATTAATGTCGGCATACCAGCTGACAATGATCTCAAAGTTATATTGGAAATTGAGAATGCGTACATAATGACGTATGATGATGGGGGTAATTCAAACAGAGTCGGAGAAGCTGTGCAGAAAACTGACATATATATCGAGAAGCGGTTGATGGCTAAGTGCAACACATTCCATCTAAAAAAAAAAAAAAAATGGCTCTGAGCACTATGGGACTTAAAATCTCAGGTCATCAGCCCCCTAGAACTTAGAACTACTTAAACCTAACTAAACATAAGGACATCACACACATCCATGCCCGAGGCAGGATTCGAACCTGCGACCGTAGTGGTCGCGCGGTTCCAGACTGAAGCGCCTAGAACCGCTCGGCCACCAACGGCCGGCCATTCCATGTCAGGCTTCCCATCTGCAACAGCAGCAGTGTTAGTTCATCAATACTCCTTGTGCTTGATTAACACACTGGACTCTCATTCAGGACAACGACAGTTCAAATCTATGTCTGGCTATCCATATTTAGGTTTTCTACGATTTCCCTAAATCGCTTCAGGCAAATTCCAGGATGATTCCATTGAAAGAGCATGGCCTATTTCCTTTCCCATCCTTGACACATTCCGAGCTTGTGCTCCGTCTTTAATGACCTCAGTATCGACGAGACGTTAAATCCAGTTTTCCTTCATTGTGCTTGGTGTTGCTACTTTAAAATCAACAGCTCGATATTCATCACAGGATGTATTTCTAAAGCAACATTGTGCCGTGAACACGCACAAGGTCTGCGGGAAGTGGTATGTGGTGCAGTGGAGAAAGAGTAGAACTGTGATATTGTTTAACCGCGCGACTGCTACGGTCGCAGGTTCGAATCCTGCCTCGGGCATGGATGTGTGTGATGTCCTTAGGTTAGTTAGGTTTAAGCAGTTCTAAGTTCTAGGGGACTGATGACCACAGCAGTTGAGTCCCATAGTGCTCAGAGCCATTTGAACCATTTTTTTGTGATATTGTTTTGCTTGAGATGGTGGGAGCATTAAGATGGAGATGTGTTATTCGCGATCTCTGTCACTCAATCATTCCAAGATAGACGAAAGTTCAGTGTAAGATGGTATACCTACTCTGACTGGTTTTGCGTGCAATAAATGTGGAATTCAAAGCAAACAAAATCAGTTATTTGCGGAATACTGTCGCATAGTTTCCAATCGTCAGTCGATGCTTTTTAGGTACAATGATGCTGTGCATGGTGTTCCCTCCCACCATTAATAAATGTTCCATTAAAACTAGTCTTCCGCGCCATATACCTGCACATAGACTTCATCCTGATTTCGAAATGTAATCGAATTACGATGAAAGTACAGCCCATACAGCGGAGGAATGGAATCAGATGTCTGTAGCATAGACGCCAAACGTAAAGTGATGGTGTGTGTGGTGCCCTCCACCAATAAAAAGTGTGCTATTAAAATTACAGTATTCCATGCCATATGAGTGCATACAGATCCCCCTTTGATTTCAAAATGTAATTTGCTTAGGAAAATAACTGCAGTAATATTTCAGTGCAGTGGAATGAGATGTGTGTAACTTGATTTCCATACGATTGTCAGGGGTATTTAAATACAGTGATGCAGTGTAGGGTACTCCCTCCCATAATAACAGTGCAGCACCGTATACGTCCCATACTGATTTTTGAAATGTACTTTCATGTCGCTAACATTTAGACAGGATCAGTCTCGAACAGTCCATTTTTATAGTTATAAATCAGAGCTTAAGAACCAGTTTCTTTTAGCAGAGGGTTCTTATTATCACATTCCTACAGAAGTGGGAAGAGTCTGCAATACAGTCACTGTGCCGGGAAGGTAGATTTCCGATGAGGTAGTGACTATATGTTTGAAATTCAAGAAAATAAGCATAAACTGTAGGAAAAAGAATTGTAAGAATTAGGAGTTACTGTGATATTCCAGATGGTCCGCTGTTGTTTTCTATCTACATAAATGATCTTTTGGATAGGGTGGATAGCAATGTGCGGCTGTTGTAACTAGGCTGTTTATGTTTTCTTATTGGCAACGTTACGTAGCGCTCTGTATGAAAATCACTGGCTGTGCTGTGTGCAGTCTGTGGCTAGTTTGCATTGTTGTCTGCCATTGTAGTGTTGGGCAGCGGCAGCTGGATGTTAACAGCGCGTAGTGTTGCGCAGTTGGAGGTGAGCCGCCAGCAGTGGTGGATGTGGGGAGAGAAATGGCGAAGTTTTGATATTTGTAAGAATGGATGTTATGAACTCCTATATATATTATGACTTTTGATGACTATTAAGGTAAATTCTTGTTTGTTCTCTATCAAAATCTTTCATTTGCTAACTATGCCTATCAGTAGTTAGTGCCTTCCGTTGTTTGAATCTTTCATTTAGCTGGTAGTAGTGGCGCTCGCTGTATTGCAGTAGTTCGAGTAACCAAGATTTTTGTGAGGTAAGTGATTTGTGAAACGTATAGGTTAATGTTAGTCAGGGCCATTCTTTTGTGGGGATTTTTGAAAGTCAGATTGCGTTGCGCTAAAAATATTGTGTGTCAGTTTAAGCACAGTCTTGTATAATTGTTCTAAGGGGACGTTTCACTGTTTGCTGATGATGCTGTGGTGTACGGGAAGGTGTCGTCGTTGAGTGACTGTAGGAGGATACAAGATGACTTGGACAGGGTTTGTGATTGGTGTAAAGAATGGCAGCTATCTCTAAATATAGATAAATGTAAATTAATGCAGATGAATAGGAAAAAGAATCCCGCAATGTTTGAATACCCCATTAGTTGTGTAGCGCTTGACACAGTCACGTCGATTAAATATTTTGGCGTAATATTGCAGAGCGATATGAAGTGGGACAATCATGTAATGGCAGTTGTGGGGAAGGCGGATAGTCGTCTTCGGTTCATTGGTAGAACTTTAGGAAGATGTGGTTCATCTGTAAAGGAGACCGCTTATAAAACACTAATACGACCTATTCTTGAGTACTGCTCGAGCGTTTGGGATCCCTATCAGGTGGGATTGAGGGAGGACATAGAAGCAATTCAGAGGCGAGCTGCTAGATTTGTTACTGGTAGGTTTGATCATCACGCGAGTATTAAGGAAATGCTTCAGGAACTCGGGTGGGAATCTCTGGAGGAAAGGAGGCGTTCTTTTCGTGAATGGCTACTGAGGAAATTTAGAGAACCAGCATTTGAGACTGACTGCAGTACAATTTTACTGCCGCCAACTTCTATTTTGCGGAAATACCACGAAGATAAGATAAGAGAGATTAGGGCGCGTACAGAGGCATATAGGCAGTCATTTTTCCCTCGTTCTGTTTGGGAGTGGAACAGGGAGAAAAATGGTTCAAATGGCTCTGAGCACTATGGGACTCAACTGCTGTGGTCATCAGTCCCCTAGAACTTAGAACTACTTAAACCTAACTAACCTAAAGACATCACACACAGCCATGCCCGAGGCAGGATTCGAACCTGCGACCGTAGCAGTCGCACGGTTCCGGACTGCGCGCCTAGAACCGCGAGACCACCGCGGCCGGCGGAACAGGGAGAGAAGATGCTAGTTGTAGTATGAGGTACCCTCGGCCACGCACCGTATGGTGGATTGCGGAGTATGTATGTAGATGTAGATGGCTGCTCCGTCAGAATAGCAGTTTTTAACGTCAAACATTTCCAATTTGTGTGGTTTGATCGAGGGTCTTTAGATTCTTTCATCCTACCACATTTTAAGTGAGGTGGAATTTAATAGTGCAGCTGTTACAACGGCAAGTAGAGTTATCACTTTTTTCTAGCTTGTAATTCACATGCGACGTCCCAACCACTTAGACGAAGCATGCTAGCTCTGACCTCCATCCACCCCTGTACCACTACCCCTGAAGATCAAAGAACGACACGGCTTGTCTGAGTTTCTTCCAACATATGACCATTACCAAGGATCTTGCTGTCGAATTCCTACAGCAGTGGAAAGAGTCTGTGACACAGTCGCTGCGCCGCGCGGGATTAGCCGAGCGGTCAGACGCGCTGCAGTCGAGGACTGTGCGGCTGGTCCCGGCGGAGGTTCGAGTCGCCCCTCGGGCATGGGTGTGTGTGTTTGTCCTCAGGATAATTTAGGTTAGGGGTGTGTAAGCTTAGGGACTAATGATCATAGCAGTTAAGTCCCATAAGATTTCACACACATTTGAACATTTGAACAGTCGCTGCCAGGAAGGTGGATTACCGATGAGGTGGTGAATAGATGTTTATAATTCTAAGAAAACAAGCATAAGCTATAGGAAAAGTAATTGTAAGAACTGGCAGCTACTGCGATATTTCAGACATCAGCTCCATCAGAACATGCTTTCTTTCTGTTTTTACACGGTATTCATAGAGCCATCACATTGTCATCTTCATGTAAGAGACATGGTTTCTCAGCCCTGACCGATATACAGGGTGTTACAAAAAGGTACAGCCAAACATTCAGGAAACATTCCTCACGCACAAATAAAGAAAAGATGTTATGTGGACATGTGTCCGGAAACGCTTAATTTCCATGTTAGAGCTCATTTTAGTTTCGTCAGTATGTACTGTACTTCCTCGATTCACCGCCAGTTGGCCCAATTGAAGGAAGGTAATGTTGACTTCGGTAATTGTGTTGACATTCGACTCATTCCTCTACAGTACTAACATCAAACACATCAGTACGTAGCATCAACAGGTTAGTGTTCATCACGAACGTGGTTTTGCAGTCAGTGCAATGTTTACAAATGCGGAGTTGGCAGATGCCCATTTGATGTATGGATTAGCACGGGGCAATAGCCGTGGCGCGGTACGTTTGTATCGAGACAGATTTCCAGAACGAAGGTGTCCCGACAGGAAGACGTTCGAAGCAATTGATCGGCGTCTTAGGGAGCACGGAACATTCCAGCCTATGACTAGCGACTGGGGAAGACCTAGAAAGACGAGGACACCTGCAATAGACGAGGCACTTCTTCGTGCAGTTGACGATAACCCTAATGTCAGCGTCAGAGAAGTTGCTGTTGTACAGGGTAACGTTGACCACGTCACTGTATGGAGAGTGCTACGGGAGAATCAGTTGTTTCCGTACCATGTACAGCGTGTGCAGGCACTATCAGCAGCTGATTGGCCTCCACGGGTACACTTCTGCGAATGGTTCATCCAACAATGTGTCAATCCTCATTTCAGTGCAAATGTTCTCTTTACGGATGAGGCTTCATCCCAACGTGATCAAATTGTAAATTTTCACAATCAACATGTGTGGGCTGACGAGAATCCGCACGCAATTGTGCAATCACGTCATCAACACAGATTTTCTGTGATGTCTTGATTGGGACCCATGTTCTTCCACCTACGCTCAATGGAGCACGTTATCATGATTTCATATAGGATACTCTACCTGTGCTGCTAGAACATGTGCCTTTACAAGTACGACACAACATGTGGTTCATGCACGATGGAGCTCCTGCACATTTCAGTCGAAGTGTTCGTACGCTTCTCAACAACAGATTCGGTGACCGATGGATTGGTAGAGGCGGACCAATTCCATGGCCTCCACGCTCTCCTGACCTCAACCCTCTTGACGTTCATTTATGGGGGCATTTGAAAGCTCTTGTCTACGCAACCCCGGTACCAAATGTAGAGACTCTTCGTGCTCGTATTGTGGACGGCATCAGGGATTCCATGCGACGGAGGGTGGATTCATGTATACTCGCTAACGGAGGACATTTTGAACATTACCTGTAACAAAGTGTTTGAAGTCACGCTGGTACGTTCTGTTGCTGTGTGTTTCCATTCCATGATTAATGTGATTTTAAGAGAAGTAATAAAATGAGCTCTAACATGGAAAGTAAGCGTTTCCGGACACATGTCCACATAACATATTTTCTTTCTTTGTGTGTGAGGAATGTTTCCTGAAAGTTTGGCCGTACCTTTTTGTAACACCCTGTGTACTTGAGAAATATACCATGCAAATAGCTGGGTAAGAGTCGCAGGTGGTAGAACATGAAGTAGCCCCTTGAGAGAGTGGAGGTGGTTTCTCAGGTATCGAATGTCAAAGGACGCTGACTTCTGGTCCGCGGTTGGTGGTATTTAGTATCACGATTTGTAATTACGACACTGGGCGGTTTTCGACCTCCAATGCATGCAGCTGCACGCTCGGCGCTCCTCCCGATGCCTGGCTGCACCAAGACGGCAGACACACGGGGAGACGTCCCAAAACAGTGTTTAATGTACCGCACTTCATTCCATTCCTTGGTGCTTACAGCTATTACGTCATGGGAAGTGAGGGTGGGGAGGGGGGTGCAGATGTGAGTTCTATTCCCAGAAAGGGATAAAATATGCTGCTATAAAACTTTTCGATAAATTACCAGATGAAATAAAATGTCTGACAGACAGCAGCAATAGTTTCAAAAACAAATTGAAATCATACCTCCTTGACAACTCCTTCCATGCCATAGATGAATTCTTGAATATAAGTACATAAATCTGGAGATATAATATATGCATTTTGTGCCATTTAAGGGAATGGGATAGATAATGGAAATATTTAGGTATAACACTATAATGAAAAAAAACTTGTTTCCTGTGCGCATTTCTTGTGCATTTGACACGTTCCACATCATAACGGTTTTTCCGTGCTATTGATCAATGGAACACGTAACTAACTCGCGTCGTCAAAATCAGTCTGTCGCGCCAAGATGGTTGCGGGGTGTTTATATTCTCGCATTGTAACAGCACTCAAAACCAGGCGCGGCTCGCAATCAAAGGCTCTGAACGTTTTGAAACTGTTGATATGTGATGTCACGTTATGCTTTTCGAACAGGTAGTAGCTAGTCTTAAGGCTGCGCTTTGAATTCCAGCTTAGATTTATGTAGCAGAAGTTTGGGCCATGTTTTACACAGAATACAGCTCTTATGAGCTTCCCGAAGGCTCTGGTGTTTCAGCCTAAGGTTGTCCTACCAAGCTGCGTACTGCTTACATGAAAAGGGAATTAACAGAGTTGCTGAAACTTCGCTATCGAATACCTGTCTGTATATATCTCTAGTCTGCTTTGATATGTCTGTAATCGACGTTCAGTATTACTGTTTTGATAGAGTTGTAGACAGGGTTTTTGCTTGCTTCAATCAACCGCTGGAATAAGTTTGCACATGTCTCGCTGAGTGCGCTAGACAAGGGTAGCGTATCACAACATAGCAAGAGTTTCACGAAAAATTAGAGTAAAGAGCGCGCGAAATATACCCCTTGCGCGAAGACTGTCCCATTACTTTAGTTTCCTTGCTTGCTGATTTCAGGTAACATGCGTTATTAACAAATTTCTTTTTGTGAGTGCATTATGTATGAGTTTAGTGAGTTTTACTTTCTTACGAACAACAGCAGCGTACTAGAAGTCCGAAAACAACACAATGAGAATGGCGTGTGCAATTTATCAGGAACAACATGTGATTAGGAAGAAAGTGGAGGAACTTTGTGCGTCCAGATTCAATGGAAACATGCATCAAGAACAAAAACAGTGTACATTCTGGCAAGGATAGGCCTATACAGGCAATTTTAACAGAGCGGTGTACAATACAGCTGAGTTGTTATATGCGCTACATCACTTAAAATGCACACAAGTGTACATAAGACAAATACGATCTGTACATAACATTAATGTCGCAGACTTTCACACTATGGAAACCACAAGTCGCACCTGGTGAAAACATACTCTTTCTTTCTTCCGGAAAATATAAAAATCATAAATATTTCGCTGTATATATGTATTATACATGAATTTGTATGTAAATTTTCTCAGTTTTTCATTGCTGGCTTCAGTTTTTCGTTACATTCACCAGTTTTCTCGTAAATTTTAATTCTATCATGGAAAACGTTATTTGTTGTTATATTGTCATTAATAGATATAAACAATTAACGGTAAGCATACTCATACTTCCCTGATTATGTTTATTTTACAATACTGCCGCTGCTTTCATCATATCAATTACCCTTAGGGCTAAAATTCACTACTTTCCCACGCAGAATACACGTCCCAGTCTTTATTTAAAAACTGGTGATGTATATAACAATTCTGTTTCAGTTCTCTGATAGATCTCTACGAGACCTATTCATAGACACTTCGCTTATAAAAATCGGCAAAAGTGTCGTCAAGTTATTAATTTTTAAAGTTTATACTGTTCACAAACCATTTAATATAAAGTAAGTTAGAAAGTATTCATCATACTGAGGGCGTATCTAAACCCTCATTTGTCATCATTTTCTCCTTATATCTGGTACTGGCTTTCCAGTTTCTTATTTGGTTCACGTTTTTATTGTGATATCATATAATCAGCATTTTATTCTTCATTTGTGTGGCCATAGTGTCCGTAGTTGTTTTCTAATACATGTGGGTATTTTTGATCCGTCGTTGCAACTACAAATAGTTCAAATGGCTCTGAGCACTATGGGACTTAACTTGTGAGGTCATCAGTCCCCTAGAACTTAGAACTACTTAAACCTAACTAACCTAAGGACATCACACACATCCATGCCCGAGGCACGATTCGAACCTGCGACCGTAGCGGTTTCGCGGTTCCAGACCGTAGCGCCTAGAACCGCTCGGCCACCTCGGCTGCCTTGCAACTACAAAAATGCGTGATTTTTTCACCAGACACGTTTCCCTTTATTGAGGTAGAGCATCATCAGTGGTCTGTAATTAAGTTTAGTTACATTAGATCGAAAAACGCGCCATCTGAGGCGCCTTGTCACGGTCCGAGTGGCTCCCCCCGTCGGAGGTTCGAGTCCTGCCTAGGGCATGGGTGTGTCTGTTGTCCTTAGCGTAAGTTAGTATAAGTTAGATTAAGTAGTGCGTAAGCTTAGGGACCAATGACCTCAGTGGTTTGGTCCCATACATAAAAAAAACAATATCGAAAAACATTTCATTAAAAATAGGTTCGTTTATACTTACAGTGATTTTTCGGCTGCTTTCTCGCTTACATCGGAAAATGCCGTCTGCTAACACATCGTTGTTTTTCTGTATTAGACACGGATAATTTTCGTGTACTTTTTAGATGTTCTGCAGCACTGTGCATTTCTCACAACACACTTTTATGCACACCACTGTATTCTGTTTGTTTTCGTACTTCAAGTATGTGTTGCTATTTGTGGTATCCGCTATTACATGTAACAGACCACTTTTAAATTAGCACAGTTTTTTAGGAGTACTTGCAATCAACATTTAAGTAAAGTTACTGACAAAATAGTATACACTTCATTAAAGAAAAACACAAGTATGACAAAGTATAGGGTACTGATGCCGTGTTCATTTGCTGTGTAAATTTGGAGAATACAATGTTCTGACAAACATTTGCATAATGACAAAGATATTAAAAGACGTCGTAAATCAATAAATAAAATACCATATATTTCCTAAAACATTTCATACACATACTCATACCACCCGAGATGCTCAGTCTAATAGCACACAGGAGATGTTCGACTGTTGAACATATGTCATACGTTGCGTAAAAACAAAAAAACATCATGTTTTCAGTTGTCACCACATTGTTGAGCCTTCGACCTCAGGATGAACCTACATGCAAACGTTACACATTTACTGTAAATTGTACGTTATACAGAATAATATCAATTTAGCAGGTGAGGTGTGGTGTGGTAGCAGTCTGAGGAGTGGTGCCGACGATGGTGATCTCCGGAACTCAGTTTCTGAGAACAGTCGAAGTATATTGCTGCACAGTGGTGTAGAATAGTCCTGTAACACAAATACTTACTTTCAGTCTTCTTCTGCTGTTTGGGTGGTGATGGTAGTGGTGTTAAGTTCCTATGCGGGCAAACTGCTCAGGTCATCGATCCCTATGCTTGCACACGACTTAATCTAACTTAAACTAACTTACGCTAAGGACAACACACACAGCTATGCGCGAGGGAAGCCGGCCGGTGAGGCCGAGTGGTTCTGGGGTGATCTCTGCTGGTAGCGTTCCATGTTAAGTCTTCTCACTACAGACCTCTAACTGTCCTGGTGTCAAGGCAGTGTATCTACACATGTCATACACCATATTACACATCGTCTCAGTATGAGGTGTTTGAATATACGCGATTCCTTACACATTTTATAGTACAATACATCTCGATTATGCAAAACTCAGAGGGAGAATGCAAGGGTCTCATATTCATTTTGATCCCACATAGTTATAGCAGCTTTTATCGGTAATGTTCTCTGGATGCAACGTAAAATGGAATAAGCGTGGCTGTCAGATGCCGCTGCAGTGTGTGTTCATATGACACATGACGAGGCTGTCACACGCCGACGGCGTCTCTCCCAAGTTCAAAGGATGTCGCGCAATGTCTGCGAAGAAACAAGTGCACGCCAAGGCTGGGGCTGTGCTAAGGAAATGATGCAGTCCCGACTGTGTAGGTGTTTGAATATATGCCATTCGTGAGCATATTTACGCCGTATTACACATTATCTCAACGTTCACAAAAAATAATACACTGCTCAGCTGACATTCTAAAGATACGTTACCAATGAGGCTTACATATGCGTACAGTGCCAAATCAAACGTGGTAGTCCTATAATAACGTCGTGTTCTTTAATGTAGAGCAAAAATTGCCTGAGAGCATTCCAGTCCCTCGACTAACATTTTGCGCACCATGGTATGACGTCATAAACACCGAAGCTCCAAAGAAACTGGTATAGGCATGGGATATGTAAACAGGTAGAATACGGCGCTGCGGTCGGAAACGCCTATATAAGACAACAAGTGTCTGGTGCAATTGTTAGAACGGTTACTGTTGCTACAATGGCGAGTTATCAAGAATTAAGTGAGTTGGAACGTACTGTTACAGTGGGCGCACGAGCGATGGGACACAGCATCTCCGAGATAGCTACGAAGTAGGCATTTTCTTGTATGACCATTCACGAGTGTACCGTGAATATCAGGAATTCGGTAAAACATCAAATCTCCGACGTCGCTGAGACCGGAAAAAGATGTTGCAAGAACGAGACCGACGACGACTGAAGAGACTCGTTCAACGTGACGGAAGTGTAACCCTTCCGCAGATTGCTGCAGATTTTAATGCCGGACCATCAACAAGTGTCAGCGTGCGAACCATTCAACGAAACGTCATGGATATGGGCTTTCGGAGCCGAAGACCGACTCGTGCACCCTTGATAACTGCACAACACAATGTTTTACGCCTCGCTTGTGCCCGTCAACTCCGACATTGGACTGTTGATGACTGGAAACATGTTGCCTGATCGGACGAGTCTCGTTTCAAATTGTATCGAGCTGATGGACGTGTACAGGTATGGAGACAACTTCGTGAATCCATGGACCCTGCATGTCAGCAGGGGACTGTTCAAGCTGGTGGAGGCTTTGTAATGGAGTGGGGCGTGTGCAGCTGGAGTGATATGGGACCCCTGATACATCTAAATATGACTCTGACAGGTGACACGTACGTAAGCATCCTATCTGATCACCTGCATCCCTTCATGTCCATTGTGGGCAATTCCAGCAGGACAATGCGCCACCCCACACGTCCAGAATTGCTACAAAGTGGCTACTGGAACACTCTGCTGAGTTCAAACGCTTCCGCTGGCCCCCAAACTCCCCTGACATGAACATTATTCAGCATATCTAGGATGCCTTGCAACATGCTGTTCGGAAGAGATCTCCACCCCGTCGATCTCTTACGGATTTATGGACAGCCCTGCAGGATTCATGGTATCAGTTGCCTCCAGCACTAGTTCAGACGTTAGTCGAGTCCATGCCCCGTCGTGTTGCCGCACTTCTGCGTGCTCGCTGGAGCCCTACATGATATTAGGCAGGCGTACCAGTTTCTTTGGCTACTTTCAAAGTATCTTACTCTGGCTCTCATACAGCACCTGATCTCCTCACTACAGAGCACAGGCCTCGGAAGGAGAAATGGTTCAAATGGCTCTGAGAACTATGGGACTTAATAAAAATGGCTCTGAGCACTATGGGACTTAACATCTGAGGTCATCAGTCCCCTATAACTAAGAACTAGTTGAACCTAACGAACCTAAGGACATCACACAGATCCATGCCCGCGGCACGACTCGAACCTGCGACTGTAGCGGACGCGCGTTTCCAGACTGAACCACCTAGAACCGCTCGGCCACACCGGCCGGCTCGTACGGAGAGCAACAGCGCATGATTAATGAACAATTCATGATGACATTGACGTTACGCCACATCTGTGTGACGCTGTCATAACGCCGGTATTATACAGGCGTAATGCCATATACGTATACGTCAGTGGGATGCCGTCCGATCATTCGTATAGTTTTGGGCACAGGTCCTCTCACTGAACTTGATGCCACGCGACTACTATTTTGCAAACTATGCCGACCGAAGTGGCCGTGCGGTTCTAGGCGCTGCAGTCTGGAACCGCGAGACCGCTACGGTCGCAGGTTCGAATCCTGCTTCGGGCATGGATGTGTGTGATGTCCTTAGGTTAGTTAGGTTTAACTAGTTCTAAGTTTTAGGGGACTAATGACTTCAGAAGTTTGTAACGCGGGAAATGCATATCCTCCTATTTCCATCTACTGTACTATAATTTTTTCCTTGTTTTGTTACCTCAAGATATGACATTTCTGTGTCTTTGTATATTGTAATTGTTTTACTATTTGTATATATATGCATTTATGTCGATGTATAATTGGTTTGTTTTGTGAATATTATTTGTATTTATACGCTGGGTCTGGCCTAGGGAAAACTATACTATCGAACGAATACATCGATAGGTCGTGTGGAGAACGAAAGTGTTTAGGATCTTTGGTATAGTGTTAACTCTGTCGCGTGGAGCGCGGGCAGAGAGAGTCTGGCTGGGGTAGTGCAGTGGAGCAGGTGTGTTGTGTGAAGCTCCCGCGAGTTGCCGCGCTTTCGGGGTTTGGCAGCATGTAATTGCGCTCGACTTGCGATGATAGTTTCTGACACGGTGTCGCGGACGGGAAGCATTAGCTGGCGTACATCAAGAGCCCGTTTCGCCTGGTGACCGTATCGAGAAGGAGGCGCGCCAACATCCAGCTTCTGCAACAGCGACGGCCGACAATGAGTGACTGTCGCCACCTCCTCGATCGACGGCTTCAAACCATCAATCAACCAACAAGGAAGACTGGAAGCACGTAAAGTTTTAGAACTGTATGGCAGACCTCAGCTTTTCAAACTGTTCAAATCACAAAATTACAGCAACGTAGCATGAGCCTTTGTTGCTCATTGTCCCAATTGCATTACCAAGCAGGGTCCCTTCCTTTTCCGGAATGAACCCGAGTGTCGTTGAAATTCAAACGCCAGCATTAAAGCAATATTATTCTATTTCACTGCTTTAATTTCAAAGTTCAGTTATAGTATTCATAGCTGGCTACAATATTTAGATTACACAAGCACAAATTAAAAGTGCGAGTTTTATTACCGTATTTTAGCTTACCTGTGACTGCAGCTCAGCTTGGTACGTACTAAATTTTACTATTGTTAATTGTTCAGAATCATTTAATTCAAGTTCAAAGTTAAATCTCTTATTTCTAAATTGCGTAGATTCAAGTAACTTTTGAAATGATTGTTGAGGTAGCCCAAGACTAACCGTATTTTACTGAATTTAGATGTGCTTCAGAAACAAAGCTCACTATTAATTTCAGTCACTAAATTAACTTTCAGTTTTCCTGTTTTATTAATTCTTTTGCTAAATTAAGTCAGAGTGTAGCGAAATGTATTACTTCTGACAAACTTTCAGTTTTCACACTACACGTGTCAACCTTCAGTTGCCACGCTTCTAGTGCTAATTATATGTGTAATAACCTTTCTTTTTCAGTTACTATAGTAATTGTCCATAGGACTGGCGACCGTAATTTTCCCCAAATTTCAAATATCTAATTACCGCTAGTTAATTGTTAACGTAATGGCCGCACAATTACTTTCTTTATTAACTTTACCCTTTTCAAAATTAATTTCCACCAATTTAATTTGCATTTTCCCTTTCATTTAGATGTAACCCTTTCCTCCCTCTTTACTGACAGATTAACTTCGGTGACGATTGCTTTTTCCCAAATTTCCATTAGGTACACGCGGTTTAATTTTTCACTGTCATTAAGGTCGATAAGTGAGGGGGAGGTTACACGTGGCGACCTGGTGACAGGACAATCTTCAGATCTGAGGTTGTTCTGGACACGAATTTTGTATGGTGCAAATGTCGTAACAAAGTATTGGTTACGAACAGGTAGTTACGTCAGCGAGATTAAGTAGTGGGAGGAATCCTAATTAGATTTGAGATTTGTCATTTATATTGAAAATTATCAAAATGAGTGAAGGCAACAATTGCCAAAATTTGGTAGACTTAGATAAGGAACAATCGGTCGAACAGTGGGAACCGCGCACCGCGGTACCCATTGTTCAGGGGCAGGCGACCGCTGAAACGCAACAAAGAGCAGAAATGGAATTCCTAACTTTAGAAAATGTTTCGGAATCGGAAGTGAAAATCATATGTGAATCCCTTGATGACGAATACGGGGGGACAATTAAAGAGGAAGCCGCTACGGAAGTAAAACCGGTAGTTTCCGGGAATTTAACTGATTTATTGAATGTTTTGATTAACGAAATCACGAGTCAGTCTGCAAAAATTGAACGGAAGCTAGACAATCATTACAAAGCTATTAATGTTGTTAACAACAGTGTTGGAGTTGTTAACACAAAAGTTGATAAAATCAAAGAAGATATTGTTGTGATTAATACCGAAATCGGTAATCTTAAACAGGAAATGATAGGCGTTCAGGCGGAAATTGCGAGCATAAACACTCGTTTTTATTCCGAAATTAGCAGAATCGAGAAAAGTGTAGGAGAAGCAGTTGCTCCGATCATCGAGAATAAGGTGACGGAACAAATTCAATTAGTGAAAAAAAGAGGATCAAAAGAAGGTGGAAACTTTAAAGGCTTTAGTATCCGAAGAAGATACCAAAGTGACGAAGCAGGCTAATACCTGCGAAAAAAAAGGGAAGTAGAAACGCTTGCGACAACCACTTGCCAAGTAATTACGAGAGTGTCGGAATTAGAAAAGAAACTTGACGAAAAACAGAGCTATGTGCCAATCTGTGCACATAGTTCGGAATTGTTGACGAAAGAGGAGCGGTTCGACCCCTTGAAAAAAGGCGGTATACACCCGACGGATTTCATTAAAAATTGTGAAAGAGTTTTACCCAGATCATGGACTAATGAGAGAAAAATTAATGCGGTTATTGATGTGTTGGCTGGTGATGCCAAGCGTTGGGGCTTAAACCTCAACATTACTAACCTGACTTTTGACGAGTTTAAAAATTTGTTTCTGGCTGAATACTGGTCAGAGCAAAAACAGCAAAGTGTCTGGCGCGAATTTGTCGTATCGAGGCCTTTCGATGCGAATTCGCGCGGCACGATGAAGGAGTTTTGTGAGGGCTGGATCCGCAAGTTGGAATATTTGCGTGAGCGCCGCACGGAATCCGAAATAGTCTGGGAACTCTACAAGAAGCTTCCAGATGATACAAAACGCTACATAGGAAGCAATTACAGGACAATCAATGATTTCCTGGAAAGAGTTGAGGACGAGGACAATTGGCGCAATAATCGCGATAGTGGTAGAGGCCGTGGTAACAACAACGGGTACCACAGCAACCACAACAACGATAACCATGGGAATAATGCATACCGCAACCATGGCAGCAATAACAATAATGGTTCGGACCGTAATAACAATCGGTACAATGCAAATAATAACAGGAATGACGGAAACCAGTATCATACTAGCGTGATACGGGCTTCGCAGAATAGTAATAACGCCAGAGGGTGTGATCAGCCGCCTCAGCAGCATCCGAGGAGCGTATCTGCTGGGACGAGACAGGGAAACCATTAGCCGCGCCGGTGAGGGGCCGACCGGGCGTGGAGAAATTTTGGAGGCCCAATAACAAGAGAAAACCCAGGTGTCGTCGTTATGAAAATTCCGTATGGAATAATCAACGGCGGGAGAGTGTGCCAGTGTTAAGAGAAAGGAGTGCGCCCACAAGTAGTAGATCAGCTGTATACACGGCAGTAGGAAGTACATTCACTGTCAGTGAGAACAATTTAAGTAGTGTTCCGGAAATCGATTATAAAGTGGCAGCTGTAATACCCACAGCGGAACTGGAGATTGAGTTTAAGAAAGATTCGCAATTGTTGAGAGAAGGTCAGATGTCGGATAACACGTCCGTCATTGAGCGAGGGGATGCAGAGAGGGATGAGGTCTGGTTAAGGCAGTTCGGTCGTTTATACGACGAATTAAGAGATTATAGTGGCCTGTACGGGAGAAGTGTTTATGGGGAGCGCGGGCAGGATTTGCCGCGTCTCGTCCCACAGGAAGATAGTATTTGTGAAGTGATAGGAAGTTCTGGCCCTAACCAGCAGACTTTACTAGAAATAGTTGATGTTAATGGGGAGCACGAGCAAGATTCGTCGTGTTTCGTCCCGCAAGAGTTGGATGTTGAAGTAGTAACGGGAAGTTCTGGCCCTGACCGGCAGACTTTACCGAAAGTTATAGTGGTAGAAGTAGCCGACCCATCCGACGCAAAACTCCAGTTAAAACATTGCGAAAGTATTAAGGAGAAATAGTACGAGAATTTTAGTGATAGCCGGACACGATTGGTAGAAAAGCACGCAGATTATAACGTGTATGAGGTTAGAGCTGACGTTATACGGTCAGACGGTAGCAGTGTGGGTTGCGCAGATCCAGAGGAAGTAATTGCAGATACTACTGAGCACATTCCTCCAGGCAGATTGGCAGATGAGATCAATCTGACCAAAGTGGAATCAACGAAGGTGACAATTAGTGAATTGATAGCAAAGCAACACTCACTAGTTGACGAGTTACAGGAAAAGGTTTCGGTATTGGAGGCGAGGCTACAGACTAAGCCTCAGGAAAAACGTGTTGAAATTAAAACTGTATGTGAACAGATGCTGAAAAGGCCACCAGATAAGCCGGATTTAGGATCAAAGCCGGATGGTTTTTTCTGGAATGACCTGGATATAGACGAGGATTTACTGTGGGAAAATAAAGAAACAGTCGAGGACAAGTGTAGACCGATAGTAGTGTTTGTTAATATGCACGACCTACAACTAAACGTGTTGATTGACACCGGTGCAGAATTGAGTGCTGCATCTGGGAAAATATTTGAGTTACTGAAAGACAGACCCGGCATCGTAGTTATGCCAGTAACAGGAGTGAAAATTATCGGTGCTACTGGGAAGGCCAAACCGGTCACAAAACAGATTTTTGTCAACTTCGAGATATGTGGGGCACGATTCGAACAAGAGTTTGTCGTCGTGCCAGACTTAACTACGGAAGTAATTATCGGGTTAGATTGGCTATTAAAGTACCTTGCAGTGATTAATTGCGAAAGCAAAACTTTGACATGTACGTCACAAGATAAAACAATAGTAGCTAGTTTTGACGAGGTAGGAGACGGTGTGCATAGGCAATACCAGCCTATACACATTGTTAACTGGCCGGATGCTATTGACGTAGGTATGAATTTGAACTACTGTAATGTGAGGAATCTCGGCATTGACAATAGTGTAGAAAGTGAATTGGAAAGTATTGTAGACGGTGTGTCAAACGTAACACACGAACACAGACGAGGCCTGTATGAAGTAATAATGAGGAATAAGAGTGTGTTTTCAGACAAACCGGGACTTGTGGAAGGATATAAATGCAAGTTGCATGTAATTCCGCACGAACCATTCTTCGTGAGACCGTATGCTATACCGCTGTCCAAAAAGGAAGCAGTGTAACGGGAGATAGATAAGATGATCGAAGGGGGAGTGATTGAAAGAAATACGAGTCCATACAATAACGGTTTGGTCATTGTAGCAAAACGGGATGGTAGTGTGCGTATTGTGATTGACGCACGCACGTTGAATAGGGTCGTTCAACGCGAAACAGACAGACCAGAGAGTATGGAGTAGATTTTGCAACGTTTTCATGACGTTAAGTTCATGACTAGCCTCGATCTGACGGCTAGTTACTGGCAAATAGAACTCGAAAAAGAATCTAGGCCATACACCGCCTTCTTGTTTGCGGGCAGATGTTATCAGTATAGAGTACTGCCGTTTGGACTTAATATATCTGTGTCCGTATTCATCAGGGCCCTAGATAAAGTGCTAGGACCGGCGTTGAGTTCAAGATTAACTGTATATGTTGACGACCTATTGTTGGCGAATGCCACTTGGCATGACCATTGTGACCTGTTAGATGAAGTTTTTAGAGCATTGCGCCGTGGCGGAATGACTCTAAAGCTAAAGAAGTGCGAATTTGTGAAGCAGGAACTGAAATTTTTAGGGCATGTAATTACCACTGCTGGTATTACGAAGGACCCAGAGAAACTAGAGGCAATAAGGAATTGTCCTCCACCCAAGTCTAGGAAACAGTTAAAAAGTTTTCTAGGACTCACAGGATTTTTCCGTAAATTTGTAAAAGGACAAGTGTTTAATGATGAAAATTTGAATAACCTCTTATGCAAAAATGTTCCGTTTGTGTGGACTGACGGGTGTCAGGCCGCTTTCGAGAGATTAAAAGACGAGTTGTTAAGATCTAACATACTATTTCATCCTGATTTATTGCTACCCTTCCATCTGGGAACGGATTCGTCGAATTACGGGGTGGGGGTAGAACTGTTCCAAGAAGTTGGTAAAGGAGAGGATAAGGAACACCGGACGATAGCGTTCGCGAGTCGAACTTTATCAAAAAGTGAGCGAAACTACACGATTTCTGTGAAAGAGTGTCTTGCTATCGTGTGGGGATTCGAGAAGTTCAAGGGTTACCTATGGGACCGTAAGGTGATTATTCATACGGACCATAAGGCGCTCACTTATCTGAAGGATTGTAAACTACTTCACGAAAGACTGACTAGGTGGTCCCTGTGTTTACAGCAATTTAACTATGACATCTGTTACGTAAAAGGGACCGACAATTGCGTTGCGGATGTGCTGTCGCGGTTGCCCGAGTCTAATCAAGATGTATTGAAAGATGAGTCAGATGGAGTGGTCAAATTATACTATTTTAAAGAAGTTGAGGGACGCAAATTAATAGTGAACATCTGTAAGAATCTACGTCGTCATCAGAACGAGGATGGTTGTTTAAATATGGTGAAAACCCGATATGACGAAAGGAGTCCAGAAGGAGAGAAATTAAGGAAGTATTACAAGATATACGATCATATCTTGTACATACGTAAGGGTGAAGATAGTAATATTTGGCGGGTATGCTGGCCCACCAAATTCGTCACGGAAATAATAGACTACTACCATTTGGCGTATGGTCACTGTGGACCGAAGAAATGTACGGAAAAGCTGTGTGAAGTAGTGCATTTTAACAACATGTTAAAACGCGTTACTGACAGAGTGAAAACTTGCGATTTATGTTAGAAGGTGAAGGTTACCAACTGTACGAGTCATGGTCCTATGCAAAGTATAAGGCCTAACGACACCTTTGAATTACTGTGCGTGGACTTGTACGGACCTTTGCCCAAGTCATCAGGAAACTTTGCCTACATTCTAGTAGTGCTAGAAGCTTTTTCCAAGTTCATCAAACTATACCCGATTAGGAAAGCTACAGCCAAAGCGGTCTATAGCAAGCTTGTGAACGATTATTTTGTTCATATTGGTAAGCCCAAGGCGATTCTATCAGACAATGGGGCACAATTTACTTCTAAGTTGTGGAATGAAGGCATGGAAAGTAATGGGGTCGAGGTGATCCATATTTTAGCTTATTGTCCTGCTGGGAATCCCGCTGAGAGGTATATGCGCGAGCTGGGCCGACTTTGCCGTACCTATTGCCATCACAACCATAGCGCATGGGGCAAATATGTAGCAGTATTTGAGAGAATTATGAACACCTTGAGACACGAATCGACGGGATTTTCTCCAGAGGAAATCCTGTTGGATGACAAAAGTAAAAGTTTAGTGGAAGAGATAATCAAATTCCCTCCACGGATTGACATTAGTATTGGTGTGAAAAAAGATCGTTTGCGAGAAGTAATGAAGCTAAGAGCCGATGCTCGCATACGTCGTCATGATGCTAAAGCGCGTTTTGCTAAGTTTGCAATCGGAGACTTAGTACTTGTAAAAGCTCATGAGAAATCGAGCGAGATAGACAATGAAATCTCTAAATTTAAGTTTGTTTATAATGGACCATATAAAGTCATTGGTATACCTCACACAAATGCTTATTGCTTAGAGTATCCAAGCTCTGGAAAACGATTAGCTATACGGAATATTGTAGACTTGAAATTGTACCAACCTAGGATCGATTAACACCACACATTGGGTAATTTGTACAGTATGTAAATATAGAGTGTAAGATTTAAGGTTTGACGGATTGCCATGCTTTTGCCTGACCAAGAGGACATTAAAGAAATTGTAATTAATAAGTAATTAATTTTGACTAAATGATTTAAGAGAGAGTGATTATTTGTCAATTGAAAAATCCAAGCTGCTAGTTTAAGTTTTCAGCTGAGTCACAGTAGATTAAGAAATGTAAATATGATTTTGTAACTAGCTGTAAGATTTCATGAATATGTGTTTTACTTGTCGTTGCCGATGTACTTAGACGCTGTTTTAAGTTTCAGGCTAGTACATGCGTGTGATGATGGACAGTGTTGAGTTTCCACTGTGATAGTGTTAATGGACTCCTTGAGATTACTCGGGATTGAGTTTTTTCGAAAGAATTCAGTGAAACGGACGTTCTGGAAGTGCCGTTACAAGGGCGAGTGAGATCAAGCGTGCCGCACAGGCGGGCGCAACAATACTAGCGAGGCGGAGTCGCTGTCGGCTCTTGTGCCGCTGTCGGCTCTTGTGCCGCTGTCGGCATTCTTTGTACTAGCGGGTACGGAAGGTGGAGTTGTTTTTCTTCCCGGACAGCTGATGTGAAAGAATTCTGCTGTCAATATTTATGTTTTTGTCGATCTGCTGTATATTATTTTCTTGTTTAGCGTTAAGTGGACTCTCATGGCGAGAGTATTAATTATGAAAATGTTATATAAAATGTGTATTCTATGTAATTAATTATTAATTTGTGTATTTTGGTCTACCTGTTTTTATGACCATGTACTCTGATTAATTTTGTAAATAGAATTCCATTTCTTGGTACTGTTAGGAATTTTGACGATTTTAGAATAGCAAAACCATTTTCTCTGTTTGCTATGAATTTTAATACGTTGTCAACCTGTTTTATTTTGTGCAAGATGTGAGTGGAATAAGATTAGGAGTGTCTCCACCCAATTATTATGGTCTAAAAATTGATTTATGCTTAGTTAGACGAATGCTAAATTTTGTTGATGTTATGAGCATATGCATTTCCGCTGTTTCTTTTTTGGGACATTTTCTGAGTCTGTTTAGGTTACACGAACATCCTCAGACAATGTGGGGCACGTGTAACGCCGAAAATGCATATCCTCCTATTTCCATCTATTGTACTATAATTTTTTCCTTGTTTTGTTACCTCAAGATATGACATTTCTGTGTCTTTGTATATTGTAATTGTTTTACTATTTGTATATATATGCATTTATGTCGATGTATAATTGGTTTGTTTTGTGAATATTATTTGTATTTATACGCTGGGTCTGGCCTAGGGAAAACTATACTATCAAACGAATACATCGATAGGTCGTGTGGAGAACGAAAGTGTTTAGGATCTTTGGTATAGTGTTAACTCTGTCGCGTGGAGCGCGGGCAGAGAGAGTCTGGCTGGGGTAGTGCAGTGGAGCAGGTGTGTTGTGTGAAGCTCCCGCGAGTTGCCGCGCTTTCGGGGTTTGGCAGCATGTAATTGCGCTCGACTTGCGATGATAGTTTCTGACACGGTGTCGCGGACGGGAAGCATTAGCTGGCGCACATCAAGAGCCCGTTTCGCCTGGTGACCGTGTCGAGAAGTAGGCGCGCCAACATCCAGCTTCTGCAACAGCGACGGCCGACAATGAGTGACTGTCGCCACCTCCTCGATCGGCGACTTCAAACCTTCAATCAACCAACAAGGAAGACTGGAAGCATGTAAAGTTTTAGAACTGTATGGCAGACCTCAGCTTTTCAAACTGTTCAAATCACAAAATTACAGCAACGTAGCATGAACCTTTGTTGCTCATTGTCCCAATTCCATTACCAAGCAGGGTCCCTTCCTCTTCCAGAATGAACCCGAGTGTCGTTGAAATTCAAACGCCAGCATTAAAGCAATATTATTCTATTTCACTGCTTTAATTTCAAAGTTCAGTTATAGTATTCATAGCTGGCTACAATATTTAGATTACACAAGCACAAATTAAAAGTGCGAGTTTTATTACCGTATTTTAGCATACCTGTGACTGCAGCTCAGCTTGGTACGTACTAAATTTTACTATTGTTAATTGTTCAGAATCATTTAATTGAAGTTGAAAGTTAAATCTCTTATTTCTAAATTGCGTAGATTCAAGTAACTTTTGAAATGATTGCTGAGGTAGCCCAAGACTAACCGTATTTTACTGAATTTAGATGTGCTTCAGAAACAAAGCTCACTATTAATTTCAGTCACTAAATTAACTTTCATTTTTCCGGTTTTATTAATTCTTTTGCTAAATTAAGTCAGAGTGTAGCGAAATGTATTACTTCTGACAAACTTTCAGTTTTCACACTAGACGTGTCAACCTTCAGTTGCCACGCTTCTAGTGCTAATTATATGTGTAATAACCTTTCTTTTTCAGTTACTATAGTAATTGTCCATAGGACTGGCGACCGTAATTTTCCCCAAATCTCAAATATCTAATTACCGCTAGTTAATTGTTAACGTAATGGCCGCACATTTACTTTCTTTACTAACTTTACCCCTTTCCAAAATTAATTTCCACCAGTTTCATTTGCATTTTCCCTTTCATTTAGATGTAACCCTTTCCTCCCTCTTTACCGACAGATTAACTTCGGTGACGATTGCTTTTTCCCAAATTTCCATTAGGTACACGCGGTTTAATTTTTCACTATCATTAAGGTCGATAAGTGAGGGGGAGGTTACAAGTTGAGTCCCATAGTGCTCAGAGACATTTGAACCATTTTTGCAAACTATGCTGTGCGTCATTAATTTTTACTGTGTGCTTCTCACTACAGCGTCTTGTAACTGGAATAATAAAAATAAAAATGCAGAACATTGAGCTAGAATGGACAGCATACTGCCTAAAAGCAGCGGGGTCCCTTCATCCTCTTAACAACGTGAAGTGCAGACAGCAAATGATGGTGCTTACGCAATCGAATTAGAAAAATTAACAAAAGAAATTGCTTAGTTGATCAGAGGATCGGAGACTGGTGTTCTAAGTCGTGTCTCCCTACCACTTTCGCGCAACGACGCTCTGAGCGTGTTTTTTAGGGAATTGACTAGTTTGAACCTGGGACCTGCTGCTGGTAAGGAGACGCCAGACCACACATGACATGTAGAGTTCAGAAGAGTTCAGTGAGAGTAGCGATGATATAACCAAATACTTAATGATTTCAGCGTCAGCTCCACTGCACTCCCTGTAAAAGAATCTTAATACTAACTAAATTTAGTGGAAGGAGTTCAAGGCTTTCCTATTTTTAGTTAGCTGGTAAAATAACGTCGAAAAAGCAGTTAAGTTTACCATTGGAAATTTTATTCTACTCACAAAACATAGTTTATAAATTGCACTATTGATAAAAGGAAATATTTTAATACAGGATGATAAAAACCAACTGCGCACAACAAAAATGTGAACGAATATTCCCTGAATGGGTTTCCAAGTTCTACAATGGTTCGAAGGATGACCTATGCCATATCACATCTATAATCTAGGTTTAAATTAAGTTTCACAAAAGAGAAAACTATCAAAATGGTCTACAGCGACCCTCAATTATCTTTAATTACTTATCTAACTTGTCGTAAATTACAGTGGCTGATGTGGCTTCTCAATAATTATATAACAGAAAAATCATCGCGTTTCAGATTTTAACTTACGTAGCAAATGTGAATACCATGAGCTTTAATTGACGATCGACACTAGTATTACGCAAATAGGGGGTGTATCAGATGAGACTTCTGCAATTCTGAGTGAAGCTTTGTGCGCTGTTATGCGGCATCGCGTGCGTTCATTACCTTGTTGTTGGTTAGGCAGTGTCAGGGGGTGGCGGGCTGTGCAACTCCATACAGCTCGCCGTCTCGGAAGCAACTCTCCCTTAACTTCTCCTTACTACAATTTACCGAAGTTGGTTTAAAAAAAAAACTATCTGGCTGTGTTTTCATCTGACCAATCAGGGTCTCAATGTTAACCTTAAGCTCTGCCTACGAAGCTTCTGTCTATCCAATGAGAAACGTTATCTTTTCGTGGTGGGGCAATGTTTTTAACGTTTGCAACGTAACAGAGACGCGAAAAAGTCTCACGCTAAAACTTGCAGCTGGTGTGGCCTTTTAGTGTTATCGTAAGATCTATACTGTTCTTCTGGAGGACTCTATCCTTTAACATGGGCTGGGTGGTAGTCCTGGCGGTTACTTTTCGTGGTGGGGCAATGTTTCTAACGTTTGCAACGTAACAGAGACGCGAAAAAGTCTCACGCTAAAACTTGCAGCTGGTGTGGCCCTTTTAGTGTTATCGTAAGATCTATACTGTTCTTCTGGAGGGCTCTATCTTTTAACATGGGCTGGGGGGGTGGTCCTGGCGGTTGGCTGGAGACGTGGGTGTCCGTCTCTTATCGTAGGGCCTTCTAGCTTAACACGGTTCTGCTCTCGGCTTCTGTTCTCGTTTCTGCCCTCGGAACTGCGTCTTTCTCACTGTGGGAAGGTATGACATGCATTTAGGCATTCTTGTGTTAGTCTGTGGTATTCCATTTGCTCACTCGTTACTCGTATTACTTTGGTTAATTTAATGTCACGATTTATTCGGAGCTATGTGACATACTGCTGGATTTGCTAATCATGTCAGGGTTTTCATGGAAGGTGTTGGATTTGCCTGACACCTTGCACACTGCAGAGCACAGACCTCGAATGATTCCTGGGCTCCCGTCACGCAGCGGAGGGGGTGGCTTCATTGTCGGAGTGGGGTGCCTTCAAACCACTCAGCTTGTTACATGGCGACAACAGCAGCTACGGCTGGCAGGCGGATACTGTGTAACATTTTCTTCGCCTAGTTGTGGCTCTAGACCTACCCTCATCGTTCTTACTTACTATCGATGGATTAATCATTTATTTCCTAACTCTCTCTCTCTCTCGTAATGGAGTGGCGATAGTGCTCGAATAGTCACTAGCAATGGCTGAAGTTCAAAAAATGGTTCAAATGGCTCTTTGCACTATACACATAGAGTCACTCTTGACATTTTTCATTTAGTAATGTAAGAAGTCATAATTTTGTACGGTACTTCATGTAGGACAGGCTCGATGTTCCTGCCGAGGCCCTCCCAGCTGGAATAGCAACACGAACCATAATTCATGCTATATTTTGTTTTAACAAATGGTTCAAATGGCTCTGAGCAGTATGGGACTTAACTTCTGAGGTCATCAGTCCCCTAGAACTTAGAACTACTTAAACCTAACTAACCTAAGGACATCACACACATCCCTGCCCGAGGCACGATTCGAACCTGCGACCGTAGCGGTCGCCCGGTTCCAGACTGAAGCGCCTAGAACCGCTCGGCCACACCGGCCAGCCAGTGGCTGAAGCTTGTGTGTACCCTGTGGGAAGCATTATTAGTCTGTCACAGCAGCTATGTGCCTTAGTTTTTTCTGTAGGCTGGGAATTACTCAGTAGTGGGCTCCGTCCGGGTATTTATGAATTAATTCGATTTTAGTAAGAGTAAAACTGTTTTTCAATATACCCGCCTCGTTAACTCAAGCTTGCCCAGTGGGGCTCCGCTTGAGGTAGCCAGCACCGATCCTAGAATAGAACAAAATTTCACCAGTTAGTATTTGGCCAGCAAGGAGAGGGTTATAATTCCTGAGCACAGTACTTTGTGCTAACGTCCTGGATTCATTTTAAACCCGTCCCCAGTGGCTCGAGAGGTGAGGACGTGTAGGACTGTTGATGGCTACCCAATCTGATCCTATTCGAGAGTAATAGGCTACTTACCGGTATGTTCCCACCCTCCCCCTCCCTTCATCGTCACACAACACAAATGTATCATCACTCACGCCTTACACACACATACACTCAGCAGATATTCTTAGACACAACTGTCACACATCATGTGGAAGGAATCCCAATGTCTGCGGAGAAAGAAACCACTCAGATTAGGCGGCAGAACACTCCCTCTGTTACTTGTTCGGAATAAATTGTTTTCTAGTACGATGCGGAATATGTATTAGTATTTCTTAATTTATTCGCTCTTTTTGCGTGCTGTTGAAGCACTTTTCTCCTGTTCACCTCGTAAAAAGTAATAAAATTACTGATAGTTTCAACTCAGTCACAATGAACGGACCTTCCATACTCTTCTAGTATTCTGGCAGTTTCTGTATTGTAGATAACATAAAATGCACAAGTCATATTAAACACCAAGCAAGATTTATTCAGAATTCACTATTACGAATTCTGACATTCTATTCTCTTGTGTTCAAATCATAGCGGTGGTTCTTAAGAGTCATTTCTAATTCACTATACAACTGACCTCTCTGAAGGACATAAAATCGAAAATTTATAAAACTATGTATGCACATGTATCAAAAACATCTCATGAAAACAGAAGACTGTCAACTTGATCCGCCTGTTTGAAATTCTCGCGCTTTATGAGGAACTAGATGTCGGAGACTCCTGTGAAATGGTGCGAAATATCTGCCTACAGATAAACCGCTATTTGACCAACATTACGCCACTCTGTCCATTGTTGCAGCAATCACAGACACGGAGCTTCTACACTCAGTGCGTGGATATGGCGTGGGCGTGGAGCACTCTCTATGCGTTACTGATACCGGCGCGGTGGCACGATAGGGTCCTGTTTTCGAGGGGCAAAGTTTATTACTGCTCATTTCTTCCCAAATAACTCGCAGTCACCTCCATTTTTAGCGTGCCACAGATGCCTACGATTTTCATAATAATAACTGCGTATTTATAAACGGTTTATGTAATAATAATAAATTGTTTACCTACAATAAAATACATACAGTATTTCCATATAAGTTTAATAATTTTGTTATATCAATGCGCAATAAATTGTCTTCGTTTCAAAGACAATGTATTTCAGAGAATTACAGGGTTTGAAAATTATTTGTCTGAAAATTTTAGAAGGACATGTGTCGTGCAATTTATTTAAGAACTATAGTAACAATAAATTGTCATAATTTTGACAAAGCAGTAATTTAGACGGTATAAAATCGAAGTGTGCATTCACCATCATTAGTATTTGACTTAGCACTGTGATTGTCATCACATTTGGGCGGACTATGGCTACGCTGTTTCCTTGGGTGGCGCCCGCTTATGTTCGGGAATGGCATTTCTGTTAATTTTGCTCACTGGAGGATCTTTTCCTTTCTGTCTCAGCTTCCTGTGGTTTACTGTTTCTATCTGTTGACAGCAGGCACGGTGGGCTCTTCTTCCCCACTGGAATGTTATGAAGCCTGTGGCGTCTAGTTCATTCAGGTGAACGAGCCGCCACGCAAGCATATAAAAAGCACTGTTTCTTAAGCATTATTTGTAATCCCTAGAATTCTTGCTATTTCCGAGGTATAATTTTCATCCTATTTTAGTCTCCAAAACTCAGCTGAAACATGTGGAAATTGTTTATGTAGGAGTATATAACTTTTAACTAAATTGTTCTTTAGAGGAGGGGAATGGAACAGTTCCTGACCGAGACGACCCCTCCCCCTCAGATCCACGCCTACGCAATTGTTGGGACAACGTGTCAGAACATTCGGGCTGCAGTGGGAGAGGCTATAGGTCTGCACGAAATCTGGCCACAACCGTTCTCGATACGGCAGTCCGAGTTTAATGGGCACGTGGCGTCCTGTTACGTAAGTATGCGATTCAGGACAGTCTGTCGACCGGTTCCAATTTCACGAACCTGTGCGCCACTGGTTACGTCACCGTGCTGCTATCCCGCTTCTCCTGCGTCTATAATGTTCTCCAGCGCCTGTAATCAACACCGACTCAAAGGAAGGCCTAGGCGCTTGTTGGTGACGTCACGTCAGCTAGGCACGGCCAACGCCAGGTCTGTTGCAGGCAGAAACGCCTGGGCGTGCTTATCACTATAAATCTCTTATTTTTGGACAAAATGTTTGGTATTGTTTTGGATTCTGCAGTTTTATTTAGATGAAAGATTTTCTTACTATCGTAAAGCTACAAATGAAGATCGTAGTTTTGTATTACTGAATCTTTCGAAACAAACGTAGATCAATATGAGATGCTTTGCCCCATTGCAAGCTTCGGAAATTTTACATTCAAGAAACTATATTTACTGGATCCATTTTGTTATCGAAACTTACCCCAACCACCTTACAATGAACCCGTTTCTTTTATTTATTTATTTTCGTTTGACATCGTCACTGGAAATGTGAACTAATTTACATGTGTAAATGTCCAACTGTTGCCAGTCATTAGATTACAGTCGTTTTCAACGAAAGGAATTCTAAACAGGAAACAAAATAGCTTCATACATCGAAAATACTGCTGAGCTTAAACTTTTTTAAACATGCATATTAGAAAAGATAAATATTCCCCTTCTGCAACTGAAAGGAGAAACTTTATAAGATAAAAAAAATTTAATTGATAAAACAAGTATCTCTCTTTTGCTTCTTCTTCTGTCCTCCACCCCCTCCCCCAACGTTTGCAATCGCAAGGTATTTCATTAACATTCAGTGCTCCTCACCCCGTAGTCAACCAAGATATCTAAAGAAGAGCACCAATACGTTCACAGTTTCTTGTAAAAGCAACCCAGTACAAACGTAACGTCCTCAGATTTACAAATAAGGTAAAGAAGCACGAATTGTGTTGCTGCTGGACTATGAAGTTGTTTTTGTATGTTAATCCTTAAAACAGGTGGAAATTTAAGTTCAGGAGTACACTATTTGTTAAGAAGTGTAATGAACTGCACAATTAATTGATTGCAGAAATCTCTCAGAACAATGTGTGTTGGTCAACTACCGCCAATAGTTTCACATTTTTCTGTGCCAGGGAGGGAGACACCACCATTATCAGTATGCCAGCAACAGACCTAGCGTTCGCCGTGCCTAGCTGGCGTGACGTCACGAACAAGCGCCGAGGCCTTCCTTTAAGTCAGTGTTGCTGTAATTAGCTGCTCGATACTGGATGGGATCCACCCGTGCGAATGACTGTCACTAAGTTCTGTCAAGTACTGCACAAATCTTCTGAAAACAAAGGGCAGTGCACTCTTCACAATTTAAAAAATCTTTAGACGGGACCGCTTGATACTATGAGTCTTTCACACAGTCATCACGACTCTATAGCTCGCCATCTTTGCTATTATTCTCGCAGATGGAATATTACTTCACCGATCTGAACATTACTTGACTGACCAATCTAAGTCGTTTTAGTTCAACTAATAATGCTCATCTCCGGATCTCACGTAAACGTTCGCAACACGGTTTATTGTTAGTACTTGCAACACGTTATTAGTACTAAAGTTCACGTTTCACTTATAGAATATAATATGTCCGTGCCCATACTTCTTAACTACAATGTACATTCAATTTTTTTCCGCTTCAAGTAGCTGCACACAGTTTGTGTAGTTACAGCTCCATAAGTTTGGATTCAACCGATCTCGTGCATGCCCTAAATGCACTACTGGCCATTAAAATTGCTACACCACGAAGATGACGTGCTACAGACGAGAAATTTAACCGACAGGAAGAAGATGCTGTGATATGCAAATGATTAGCTTTTCAGAGCATTCACACAAGGTTGGCACCGGTGGCGACACCTACAACGTGCTGACATGAAGAAAGTTTCCAACCGATTTCTCATACACAAACAGCAGTTGACCGGCGTTGCCTGGTGAAACATTGTTGTGATGCCATGTGTAAGGAGGAGAAATGCGCACCATTACGTTTCCGACTTTGATAAAGGTCGGATTGTAGCCTATCGCGATTGCGGTTTATCGTATCGCGACATTGCTGCTCGCGTTTGTCGAGATCCAATGACTGTTAGCAGAATATGGAATCGGTGGGTTCAGGAGGGTAATACGGAACGCCGTGCTGGATCCCAACGGCCTCGTATCACTAGCAGTCGAGATGACAGGCATCTTATCCGCATGGCTGTAACGGATCGTGCAGCCACATCTCGATCCCTGAGTCACCAGATTGGGACGTTTGCAAGACAACAACCATCTGCACGAACAGTTCGACGACGTTTGCAGCAGCATCGACTATCAGCTCGGAGACCATGGCTGCGGTTACCCTTGACGCTGCATCACAGATAGGAGCGCCTGCGATGGTGTACTCAACGTCGAACCCGGGTGCGCGAATGGCAAAACGTCATTTTTTCTGATGAGTCCACGTTCTGTTTACAGCATCATGATGGTCGCATCCGTGTTTGGCGGCATCGCGGTGAACGCACATTGGAAGCGTGTATTCGTCATCGCCATACTGGCGTATCACCTGGCGTGATGGTATGGGGTGCCACTGGCTACACGTCTCGGTCACCTCTTGTTCGCACTCACGGCACTTTGAACAGTGGACGTTACATTTCAGATGTGTTACGACCCGTGGCTCTACCCTTCATTCGATCCCTGCGAAACCCTACATTTCAGCAGGATAATGCACGACCTCATGTTGCATGTCCTGTACGGGCCTTTCTGGATAAAGAAAATATTCGACTGCTGCCCTGGCCAGCACATTCTCCAGATCTCTCACCAATTGAAAACGTCTGGTCAATGGTGGCCGAGCAACTGGTTCGTCACAATACGCCAGACTCTTGATGAACTGTGGTATCGCGTTGAAGCTGCATGGGCAGCTGTACCTGTACACGCCATCCAAGCTGTGTTTGACTCAATGCCCAGGCGTATCAAGGCCGCTATTACGGCTATAGGTTGTTGTTCTGAGTACTGATTTCTCAGGATCTATGCACCCAAATTGCGTGAAAATGTAATCACGTGTCAGTTCTAGTATAAGATATTTGTCCAATGAATACCCGTTTATCATCTGCATTTCTTTTTGGTGTAGCAATTTTAATGGCCAGTAGTAAATAAGTCGCCCACTCTCACTCGTTGCCCAATGGTCAGCGTGTTTGGCTGTTACGCAGAGGACCCGGATTCGATTCCTACTACTAACAGAGATTTTCTCTTGGTGGGACAACTGGACCGGAGTGCACTCAGCCTCGTCATGTAAACTGAGGAGCAACTTGAGTAATAGGTAGCGGCTCCAACGTGAAGGCAACGACAATAGCTGGGAGAGCGGTGTGCTGACCCCATGCCTCCACCCCCCCCCCCCCATCCCTCACATACCATATCCGCATGTTGCCTTTGGTCAGGTTGACACGGTCGTCGGTCAGTCCCGATTGGCCCACCAGTGTCAGAACGCGGAGCTTTGCTTGTTTTGTTTTGCTGCTCGCCCTCACTGCAGCAATAATACAGGTCGTTTCAAAAAGATACATCCGATTTCACAAGACTATATCTTCTACATGAAAGAAAATATAATCTTGGAATTAATTCTTACGCATAGAACTATAAAGAGCGACTACAGCCAACCTGCAAGCTTGTCTGATTTACTGTATGCATTGCTGTTGTCATGCGGCGTCGCATTTCAGCCAAAGCTATTAGAAGGGGAGGGACATAGTCACTGTCTTTCACATAAATTTAAAAAAAATCATGCACGATGAGATCAGGCGATCTTGGAGGCCAGTGGAGATCCGTACGCTCCTTGCACCCAGTCTATCGTTCAGGTCGTGTTCTTGATAAAAATCACACCTCATCATTTAAGTTGTACCTGTTGAAACAAGAGGACGAAAAAGCTTTTTGGTGCTGAGTTATCGTCATTGAGTAATGAACGAGGGAGTGGCGAACGCCACTAGGTTCAAATGGCTCTGAGCACTATGGGACAACTGCTGAGGTCATTAGTCCCCTAGAACTTAGAACTAGTTAAACCTAACTAACCTAAGGACATCACAAACATCCATGCCCTGAGGCAGGATTCGAACCTGCGACCGTAGTGGTCTTGCGGTTCCAGACTGCAGCGCCTTTAACCGCACGGCCACTTCGGCCGGCTGAACGGCACTAGGGACGTCCATATCCACAACTTAACACCTAGCGGCAAGCCACACTTTTAATTTCTATGGGTAAGTTAAAATTCACACCAAGTTTCTCTCTTCAGTCATGTAGAAAATATAGTCTTATGAAATCGGCTGAATCTTTCTGAAACAGTATGTGCTATGAATAATATAGCGTACTTACGAACAGAATCTCACTGGGAAGGAATATGCATCAAATCCCCATCACTTCTCCAGGATTTCGATTTTCATCGTTTCTCTAAATTAAGCCGCGCGTGGTAGCCGTGCGGTCTGGGGCGCCTTGAAACGGTTCGTGGCTCCCCCCGTTGGAGGTTCGAGTCCTCCCTGAAGCATGGTGTACGTGTTGTCCTTAACATAAGTTAGTTTAATTAGTGCGTAAGCCTAGGGACCGATGACCTCAGCAGTTTAGTCCCATAGAACCTTACCACAAATTTCCAAATTTCTAAATTAAGGCAGATACAGATTTGATTCATTTGAGAAAGACAACGCCAATTTCCTTCCAGTCTGATTGCGATCTCATAGTCGACGGGACGTTAAGCCCTAGTCTTCTTCCACCTTACGATACTGGTTACACGTGTAATACGACGCCGTAATGCAGTACGTCTGCTTCGTCAGGTCTATCATCTCCTCTTCAGAGGTGAGGTTTGTGGTGTCACCGCCAGACACCACACTTGCTAGGTGGTAGCTTTTAAATCGGCCGCGGTCCATTAGTATACGTCGGACCCGCGTGTCGCCACTGTCAGTAATTGCAGACCGAGCGCCGCCACACGGCAGGTCTAGAGAGACTTACTAGCACTCGCCCCAGTTGTACAGCCGACGTTGCTAGGAAAGGTTCACTGAGAATTACGCTCTCATTTGCCGAGACGATAGTTAGCATAGCCTTCAGCTAAGTCAATTGCTACGACCTAGCAAGGCGCCATTTCTCCTTTGCTATGTATCTAATGAAGCATGTACAGTAACAAGACCAATGTTCACCAATTATGGATTAAAGTTAAGTATTCCAGAAGCTACGTACTTTTCTTTATAGCATTCATTAAGTATCCTGTTTCAGACCTCACGCCATCCTGCGTGAGCTTATAGCGTGCATTTCGCCTTCCTCAAACAACACGGTGTTGGCACTTCTGCCGACAAATCATATTGGCGACGAGTAAAAACTGGGTCTTGTTCTTTATCCTTGCTTAGTTTACTTGTGTCATGGCTTCGCCACAATCTCCGGATGTACTGTCCGAATTTTATCGCTTGCATAATCAGCAGACGCAGGCGTTATTGGATGCCCTTGGACAGCTCGTCCAGGGTCAACGTGCAATGCAAAACGATGCGGCGGCCGCCGCTCCACCGCTACCGCAGCCACAAAACGCAGTTGCACCACCTTTTCGACGCTTCGATGCCGCCCTGGAAAGCTGGACGGAGTGGTCACGCCAATTTGGATTTCATCTCGCCGCCTACAGAATTCAAGGTAACGAGCGGCAGCCTCACTTATTGTCGTGTGTAGAGGTGCAAACGTACCGTGTGATAGTGACATTATTTCCCCGACGCGACGTAGCAACTCTGTCCTACGACGAGATTTTGTCTGCATTAGATGCATATTTCAAGGAATCAGTCAATGTAGTTGCAAAGCGGTATACGTTCTTTCGTAAAAAACGTACGGCCGGTCAAACTAATCGGGAGTGGGTTGCAACTTTGCAAGGCCCTACAAGGGATTGTGCTTTTGAGTGTGAATGTGGACTCCCCTATTCAGATACTATGGTACGTGATGCAATTGCACAGAACGTTTCTGATGTTCGTATACGGGAGCAAATTTTGAAACTAGTCAATCCCTCCCTTCAACAAGTGATAGACATATTGGATAGGCAAGACACACTTGACTTTGCTCAGGAATCATTTGAAACTTCGCCAGCTGTGTGTCACATTAACCGGCCCGCCGGGCGAGCTGCACGGAACTGTAAACAGCCCTCGCGCACGTCCGCGCAGCCACGTGTCCCGCGCCAGCACGCAAATGCAGTGAAATCATACCCGCGGTGTGCTACTAGACATTCGCGTGAGAATTGCCCGTCACGCCAAGCTATTTACTTTTTCTGTAATAAGAAAGGACATGTTCAGAGTGTTTGCCAGAAAAAGCTCCGATCGGACATTCACAACCATTCCAGGCCCTTTGCTTCGCGCCGGAATCGACCCAAGAATACTCAGGCTCGTGAACCTTCGCCCATGGACATTCATGTCGTTAATTCCACTCCGCCCAGTGCCACTCTCTCTAACAGTGACTGTGTTCGTCCCACAAAAAGTGTGCGTCGACATCGACGGAAATCACGTCAAGTCGCAAGTGCTTCTGTACCAGTGTCTGTTCACGTTGCACACAACAGTCGCTCTTGTCGTCAGCAGGACAATAAACTTTTTGTCGACTTGGACATTAATGGCAACGTGATCCAATTCCAGCTCGATACCGGAGCTGCAGTTTCATTGATCAATAAAGACACGTACAAACAACTGGGACACCTCCGTTGCGTGCCGCAAATGTTAAGTTACATAGTTATTCAGGACAGCATATCCCTGTGTTAGGACAGTGCAGCCTTCTTGCGACATACAAGGGACAAACAAAACTTGTGTCATTTTACGTACTTCGTTCTTCTTCTGCAGTGAACTTGTTTGGTTTAGATTTATTTCAGTTGTTTAACTTGTCTATAGTCAATCAGGTCCTATCAGTGAACCAGACTGTGCCTTCAGCCAGTGTTTCTCGTCTATGTGACGAATTTGCAGACATTTTTGCACCGGGCCTTGGTTGCGCTAAGAACTATGAAGCACATTTGGAACTGAAAGTCAACGCGCAACCGACATCTTTCCGAGCGCGCAATGTTCCCCACGCATTGCGTGAAGAGGTCGCAAGAACATTACACGATTTAGAATCACAAGGTGTAATTGAACGTGTGCAGGCTTCTCTCTGGGCCTCACCCTTAGTAATTTTGCCAAAACCTTCCGGAAACTTGAGACTTTGTGTGGACTTCAAGGCAACGGTGAATCCACAGCTAGTGATTGCAACTTATCCCTTACCCCGCCCGGAAGATCTTTTTGACAAACTGTGCCCGGGTCAATATTTTTCTAAGTTGGACCTGGCAGATGCGTACTTGCAAATACCGGTGGACGAAGAATCCCAGCGCGTATTGGTGGTTAACATGCATCTTGGTTTGTATCGATTCAAATGACTGCCATTCGGGTGTGCATCCGCCCCTGCATTGTTCCAGCAATATTTACAAACTGTTTGTGCGTCGGTCCCTACTGCAGCAAAGAAATTATTCACAAATCGAGAAAGAAGCTTTGGCTCTCATGTTTGGTGTTACAAAGTTTCACGATTTCTTGTATGGTCGTCACTTTACCATCATCACAGACCACAAACCTTTGACGTCACTTTTTCATCCGAACAAGCCTGTACCTCCACGTACAGCGCAGAAATTCATTCGCTGGTCTATTTTCCTCTCGCAGTACCGCTACGATATCTTGTATCGGTCCACTGCTAAGCACGGACACGCCGATGCGTTGTCCCGTTTGCATGTTGCTGAGGATAGAGCATTCGATTCTTCCGAACTTGCTTGCATGTTCATTGATGCGGAAACCGATGACGTGGTCGAATCGTTTCCGATTGATTTTCGTCGTGTAGCTACAGCCACAGCTGCTGACCCTGTCCTTGCTACAGTTTTGCGTTTTGTTGCTACGCAATGGCCCTTGTCAAAGTCACGGATCGAGGATCCGTTGGTTCGCCGATTTTTTGCTCACAAGGAGAGACTTTTTGTACGACGTGGTGTTTTGTTGTTGCGTTCTGATAATGATCAGTCCAGAGTCGTGGTCCCACGTTCGTTACAGTCCTCTGTCTTACGGCTTCTCCACCAAGGACATTAGGGTATAGTGCGCACGAAACAACTTGCTCATCAGCACTGTACTTGGTTCGGAATCGATGCTGCAATTACGAATATGTGCTCTTCGTGCATGGCGTGTGCCGAACAACAATCCGCACCGCCGCGGAAATTCTTTGCGTGGCCGAAAGCCACTTCCCCTTGGCAACGCTTGCACATCGATTTTGCTGGTCCGTTCTGGAATGCTCGATGGTTGGTTGTGGTCGATTCATTCAGTAATTTTCCTTTTGTTGTCCGGATGTCTTCCACGACGTCATCAGCCACCATCCAAGCGTTATCCGCTATCTTTGTATTGAAGGTCTTCCACAGACTATTGTTTTCGACAATGGCCCACAATTTATGTCTGCAGAATTTCAGTCATTCTGCAAGGCTAATGGTATTCAACATCTGACATCTGCGCCGTTTTCGCCTCAGTCAAACGGTGCCGCTGAACGATTGGTCCGGACTTTCAAGTCTCAGATGTTGAAGTTGAAAGAGTCGCATTCTCGGGAGGATGCGTTATTGCTCTTTTTGTCTTCGTATCGCTCTCAGCCCCGAGATGGTCGCTCGCCGGCTGAGTTGCTGCACGGTCGTCCTCATCGAACCTTGATGTCTTTGTTGCATCCGCCGCATCAGGTTCCTGTGCAGCGGCAGCTACCTGCTTTTGCTCCTGGCGACGTTGTATACTATCGCAACTATCGAGGTTCACGGCGTTGGCTCGCAGGGCGCATTCTTCGCTGCCTCGGCCGCGCTATGTATTTGGTTTTGGGGGCCTCTGGTGAGGTGCGTCGGCATCTCAATCAGCTGCGCCTCTGTCGTCGCACGGGTTCTGCCGCTCCCCGTCTGCTTTCAGCGACGGTGCCGTCCGGTCAGCGCCCTGGGGACCCATCTACTGGCTCGCCTCATCCCCAGGTGTTACCGACGATGCCTTCCATTTTGCCACATGGCAACGCGCCGCCGCCGCCGCCGCCGCCGCCTGTTCTCCCGCCGGCGACGCCCGCAGTGGACGCTTCGCTGCGGCCGCCAGGCGCCTCCCTGGGTCACGCGCCGCCGTTCGCTTCCCGTGACCAGCTGTCCTCCGGCATGGACCTCTTGCCCGCTCTGGACCATCTGTCGTCTTCGCCAGTCGAGTGCTCCGACTCGATGGAGGTCGACCCTTCGGCCGCTCCTGACTATCTACGGGCACATAACCCGCATGTTGGCGTGCACCCTGGACTAGGTTTTCAGGCGTTTCCTAGCTCCCCTCGGACCGAATGGCCGGGTACGGGTGGCACAGCCTCGCCTGTTGTTAGGCTCCCCACCTCGTCGCATACGCCAACATGGGGTCCTCCCCACGGAGGGCGGAAGCCTTATAAAACCACCGTTCGCCGATCTGCGGGGGAGGAATGTGGTGTCACCGCCAGACACCACACTTGCTAGGTGGTAGCTATTAAATCGGCCGCGGTCCATTAGTATACGTCGGACCCGCGTGTCGCCACTGTCAGTAATTGCAGACCGAGCGCCGCCACACGGCAGGTCTAGAGAGACTTACTAGCACTCGCCCCAATTGTACAGCCGACGTTGCTAGGAAAGGTTCACTGAGAATTACGCTCTCATTTGCCGAGACGATAGTTCAAAAATGGTTCAAATGGCTCTGAGCACTATGGGACTCAACTGCTGAGGTCATTAGTCCCCTAGAACTTAGAACTAGTTAAACCTAACTAACCTAAGGACATCACAAACATCCATGCCCGAGGCAGGATTCGAACCTGCGACCGTAGCGGTCTTGCGGTTCCAGACTGCAGCGCCTTTAACCGCACGGCCACTTCGGCCGGCGACGATAGTTAGCATAGCCTTCAGCTAAGTCAATTGCTACGACCTAGCAAGGCGCCATTTCTCCTTTGCTATGTATCTAATGAAGCATGTACAGTAACAAGACCAATGTTCACCAATTATGGATTAAAGTTAAGTATTCCAGAAGCTACGTACTTTTCTTTATAGCATTCATTAAGTATCCTGTTTCAGACCTCACGCCATCCTGCGTGAGCTTATAGCGTGCATTTCGCCTTCCTCAAACAACACAGTGTTGGCACTTCTGCCGACACATCAAGATTATAAATTGACCTCATGTTACCGAGTAGCTCTTTCTGCGCTTGCGACGAAGCAGTTTTCCACCAACAGATGTAATCACTAGATTTGATGGATGGTGTTTGTAGGGGGTTCCTCATACAGCCTTTCTGCGTCGAGGGTATTGCTGGGTAAATCTTAGTAAGAGGGGTGTATATCTGCCGGCTATGTGAATCTGGATATATTATCGTGGTCCAGCCCGACACTGCGAATACGAGGAAGAAATTATGTCTGGCGCTTATCACACGCATGTGCAGAGACGCTGTAGTGACAGCACTTTACCCGTTCTGGCATTAGGTGAACCACAAACAAATGGTTCAAATGGCTCTGAGCACTATGCGACTTAACTTCTGAGGTCATCAGTCGCCTAGGACTTGGAACTAATTAAACCTAACTAACCTAAGGACATCACACACATCCATGCCCGAGGCAGGATTCCAACCTGCGTCCGTAGCGGTCGCTCGGCTCCAGACTGTAGTGCCCAGAACCGCACGGCCACTCCGGCCGGCAACACATCTTCGATTATCTACATATTAGGGTCGAACCACAAACACATCTTCGATTAGCTACATATTAGGGTCATTCAAAAAGAAATGAGCCGAGCGCCGTTAAATGAAAATCGCCTACGGAAGGAAGTAAGAGTGCTCAGGCTCCATACTCGCCGCTGGAGGTCCAGAACCAGCAGGCGTACGCGTCGATCGACCACTGCACTCTGTCGTGCTCAAAACAGAGATATTCAGGCTTCAAAAGGACAGCAAAGGGGTGTAGATCGTTTCCTTATAGCGGAAGGAGTGCGGTGAACGGAATTTCATAGAAAAATATCACGGCATATCCGTCGCAAGGGTCAAGTCGTGGCACAAGAGACTCGAGGGAGGACAGATATCGTTGGCCGATGGCACACGACCTGGAACGTCACACAGAGTTACCGGTACGGTTGTCCAGCTGGTGGATGCCCTCATTAGTGTTGACCGGCGAGTTACGGCGGCAGCGATTGCCCCAGAGGTCGGACTGAGCGTTGGAATTGTAAAGGAGATGCAGAGCGCTCTGCGCACTTGTGCCGTACTTTAATGACTTCCGTTCCACATACTCCTTCCTCTTTTCGCTTGAAGCTTTTATTTCTTTGTTTTCAGCGTGACTGAGAGCCGTGGATGTTCGACACGTGCACGTGCTCACTCTGTCATCACGAAGTTGAACGCCCACCTCCCTCCAGCGGTGAGTCTGAGGCCTTAGAACTCTTATAGGGGCCACACCTTTTTTCCGTAGGTAATGGCACTACGATTCTTTTAGTGGTTTTCATTTTACAGCCTCCGGATCTTTTTTTCTTTTTTTAAATGACCAACATGTATACCTTTACCTCATTTCACTTGTCTCACAAACTTTTTTTTCCAAAGGCGAAAAGCTAACACGTCTTTGATTAGCTGCATATTTATGTCCGAATCTCATTTGACTTACCTTGCAATCCAGATGTTCCCCACATATAAATGCTAAATGTAAAGAAATTCTTCCAATCCATCTGTGGCATGAATCAGCAAACCAGTGTTTAGTAGTATTAGTTGAATCAGTCTTGGTTGCAATTTTAGGGTTTTTTTATCAACTACGCGTTTCACCTTATTTAGGCATCTTCAGGCTGATCTTAATTTGGTATTTCTTAGGACAATCCTTTAGACAGTGTAGCTAAAGAGCTTCGTCGAGTACATCAGGCCAACATCGCCTTCGTTAACGTCAGTAAATACTTTCTAGATGGACGTGAGTGACTGCAAGACCTGCATAACGTGTACACGTTCACACAAGCAAATTATAGAATAAGATGGGGCTTTAGTAGTTAGAATAATGCACCACAGCGTCGTGTGCTAATACTGACGCCTAATACAGAATCACCTCAATAGATGGCGCTGCCACGCAGCTCAAAAGAAATACACGCACAATGCGAAATGTGCATTTGTTGTCTTGGAACAACTAAATGTAAAGCAATCTTTTACAATTTATAATGATCACGCTTTTACTGGAGCACCCAGTGGCTATTAGTCCTCTTACCGTAGAAAATCAGTTGAAAATGTTAGATCTAAAGAACTCTCCGTGCTTCCAGAGAGTCTCCGTGACGTTCTGTACATAATATGCAATTGAATTAGCTCCACACTTAACCCTCTCTGTAACGTATCACATAGTCAGAGAAATGATCCAACCAACTGGAGGAGAAAACAGGTCCAGAATAATTATTTAAATAAAACCGATGCTTTAATATATTACGTTTTTAAATCTGACTTAAAATTATAAAATAACTTCTCCTAGACCATATAGATTCCTAACCATATACAGATTGTCCTGAAAATTTATGATTTTGAATTTTTAATAGCTATGAAAATACTTGTAAAATTTAAAACTAAAAATGTGGGTCGCATGCAATAGATAATTGTAGGGAGGTAAATTATTCATGCATCAATTATATGTTGCAAGCAAGCCACGTTTTGTATTTTAAATCTTAAAAGTATTTCCATAGCTATATTTGCATGACTATATCGGTGGGGAGAGAGATCTGTTTGGGGCTACGAGAAAAATTATTTCACACTTTTTAGTCTGATTTAAATATGTAGCATATTATAAATTCTTTTTATTTAAATAATTATTTTATGTTCTGTTAGTCTTCTGTATGTGAAATTTTTCAGTCTATTTCAAACGTTATGGTGAGATTACAAGAGAGGAATTTGGTGAATTTCAGGCTTATTTCGGTTTCTCTTCACCTGACTCAACCAATATGTTAGTTCCTCAGACGTTTATCTCGTGGAAAGACCACGAAGAGAAAAATCACAGAGATTCGAGCTCACATGGAGGCTTACCAGCAGTTGTTCTTCCTGTGAACCATTCGCGACAAACAGGAAATAGGGAAAATGGCAGTGATACACAAGGTATCCTTCGCCACACATCAGACAAGAAAGAGAGTTAATACTGCAGTGTCATCCAGGTCTGAGCTATGCTGAAAGTATCCAACCTCTAGTTCGGCGGGAAGTGACAGAAAAAAAATCCCTCTGTCACACACCAGCCAAGTCAGCGAGTGAATATTGCATTGTTATCCAGTTCTGAGCTATGTTTAAATTTTCAAGCCCCTAACTCATCAGGAAGTTCTTTTAAAGTAAACTATAAAATTTTTACCGAACAGACAGAGGGGCAAGAAAGAGACCTAATAAAAACGTGGTAAAAAGAAGGCAGCACTGCTCGATAGCATATATATCGAAAATAACTCACCTCCACTACCTGCAGCAGGCGACGTGAGGTAGTGGTAAGGCACTGGGCTCGTATTCGGGAAGACGACACTTTAAGTGCCCATCAGGTCATCCAGATTTGGATTTACTGTTTTCCCTAAATTGTTTAAGATAAATGCCGAAACTATTCCCCTGAGAAGGAAACGACCAATTTTCTTCCATATCTTTCCCCGATTCTAGCATGTGATCCGTCTCGTACAACCTCGTAGTCGATGGGACGTTAAATCCTAATATTCCCTCCTTCCTTCTCTCACCAGTAGTAATCTAAAGCATATTCTGATTTCCAACAATATGACTTACATAGAACAAAGTGAAAGTCTGAATGACAATCAGCACAGTATCATGAGCTATACGAAACCCATCTCGTACTCCTCGAGTTGATATCCTGAAAGGCATGGGCAGAGCTATCGGAGTCTTTCAGTAATTCTTGATTTTGAAAAGCTTTAGATTCTGTACAACTCCGACGCCTGTCGATGAAAACAGATGCAAACGGAACACATAGCCGGGTTTGCGATTGATTTGGTGACTTCTTGCCAGCAGAAATCAGAACGTTTAATCTAGAGGGAAAGTCAGCCACAGACACCAAAATAATTTCAGTCGTGCCTTACGAAAGTGTTGAAAGACCACTGCTGTTCATAATTATATATTGATGACCGGCGGTTAGTGTCGCTGCCACCTCAGGCATTTTCTCAAATGTCGCAGTTATCTATACGGAAGTGCTATCCGATAACAATTTAACTAATATCCACTGAAATCTAGACAAAGTATCATTATGATGCAGAGGTTGGCAACAGGCTGTTAGTGTATACAAATGCAAAACTGCGCACTTCATCGAAACGTAAATGTATCTGAATTTTATTCTATAAAATTTCGGGAAAAGTGTCAAATGTCCATTAAGTTTTTGGCGAGGGTAGCCTAGGCCGTGTCCGTGGATGCCTGAAACACTCCAAGTTGCTGAGCAAGCTTTTCTCGAACTTATGCGCTTACTATGTCGATGGTGGTGACCTGAACATCCTGCGTAATGCACGTTCTTATTTTCGACATCTCCCAGTATATTTACTCCTTAATGAAATTTGTCCTAAATAATATATATCTTTTTCCAACAAACAGTTCAATTCATACATACAATACCAGGAACAAAAATGATCTGCACAAGGACTTAAAAGCACTTAATTTAGTTCAAAAAGAGGTCCACTACTCAGGAACACTCATCTTCAATAATTTGCCAGTAAACATAAAAAAAAGTTACAAATAAAGATCAGTTTAAAAGGAGCCTGAAAGACGTACTAGTGGCCAACTCCTTATACTCAATTGACGAATTTTTTAATAGAAACAAATGATGTATTGTATATATTCATATATTAGTATTGTTATTTCAGCTTTAAAAAAATATTGACATGTTCCACATCCACGAGGATCTCCTCAGCATGGATCTATGGAACGAAAAACTAATCTAATCTAATCTAATTCTAGCTCTTTTAACTAACAGAAAACAATCGACTACGTAGAAAATGGGATTTGCTAACGAAATGATGCCATGTTGTATCCTGCTAGAAAACCATATACCCTATCGCTTATATCTTGTAACACATGTATTTCCACTGATTCCTGTGGTGTTGCAGCGCCTAAATGGATGCACCACAATTTTCATTTTGTTTTGGCCCCACTAACGCGATGTTTTACAATCGGAGACCTGCTGGCTTAAAGGAGGAAGGTATGTTGTCAAAGATGATTTAGTGTAACACAAGTTTACTGGATTATATGTGTATGTTGCAAGTATTTCGTAGATAAGCCTCACTCACTCTTTAGGAGCACAGGACACATACAATGATGCGACAAAAGTCAGGGAACAGCGATAAGCACGTATACAGATGGCGGTAATATCGCGTACGCAAGCTATAAAAGGGCACTGCATTCGCGGAGCTGTCATTTATACTGAGGTGACTCATATGAAATGGTTTACAACATGATTGTGACCGTACGACGAGAATTAACAGACTTTGAATGCGGAATGGTAATTGGGGCTAGAAGCATGGGACATTCTATTTCGGAAATCGTTAGGGAATTCAGTATTCTGAGATCCACAGTGCCACTAGTGTACCGAGGATACCACATTTCAGGGCTCCCCCGTCGGAGGTACGAGTCCTCCCTCGGGCATGGGTGTGTATGTTGTCCTTTGCGTAAGTTAGTTTAAGGGTAGACGGAAGGCAATTTTTATCCCTATTCTACCAATGCTATTTTACCCTTTCAATAGGTACACTTTTGAAAAGAACTTTAAGTGATAAAACAATGAAATTTTTACTGCATATATATATATATATATATATATATATATATATATATATATATATATATATATATATATATGCCTCAATTTACAATTAAAATTGACATAATACCTCTTATGGTTTTGAAGGAAAAAAGTATTCTTTCACTAGTAAAATTTAATTTTTTTGTACATTACTTATTATAAAACAGTTTCTCAATTGACTTGTAATAACTTATTACCATCTGCAGTACAAATTGACCAAACTTCATGTTTCTAACCCTATTAGTTTATCAAATAATGGTACCTGAAAGTAAAAAAAAAAATGTAGTTTTGAGAAAAATCTATTTAAAGTTTAATATTGCAATTCTAGTATAGTTATTGATGAGAATTACTTACCACTAATATTTTCCTGCACCATACTGAGCATCGTCTGAATCATACTGATCTTCTTTTCTTCTCTTGGTCCCTCTTTTTTTCTGTCTAGCTTCTTTTGTGCATTTTAAATTAGCAATATCTGCTTTGCGGATTCTCTCTTTATCTATTTGCACCAACGATTTTGCAGTATTTCCACTAGGTTTTATGCCCAATAATTCCAAAACATCCAGTTTTCTAATTACGCCATCATTAAAGCATAAAATAGCATCATAAACACCAAACTTGAGGGTTGTAAGCTGAACAAATACAGTTTTCGGTAACCGGTTCCCAATGACAGAATTCAAACATTCATTTAAATTCTGGGTTTTCCCATGAAGACATTTCTTCAACAAGGCATCTTTACAAAGGTCTCTAAATGTGGGTATACTTTCGTTTCATTTAATTAAATGCTATGCATTATCTCTGCAGGCGCAAAAAGGAAGGCGTGGCATTTAAATGCCAGATTGCACAGAGCGTCAGGAAAACCATCATATCTCACGAAAAACTTGTTGTATTTATATAAAACAAAAACTGTTTCACGTAGGAAAGACGAGGCATTTAAAATATGCTAAAATCTAAAAATCGAATTTTTGAAGCTCACTTGCCTTCCGTCTCCCCTTAAGTGAGATTAAGTAGTATGTAAGCCTAGGGACCGATGTGCCGCGCGGGATTAGCCGAGTGGTCTGGGGCGCTGCAGTCATGGACTGTGCGGCTGGTCCCGGCGGAGGTTCGAGTCCTCCCTCGGGCATGGGTGTGTGTGTTTGTCCTTAAGATAATTTAAGTTAAGTAGCGTGTAAGCTTAGGGACTGATGACCTTAGTAGTTAAGTACCATAAGATTTCGGCCGGCCGGAGTGGCCGTGCGGTTCTAGGCGCTACAGTCTGGAGCCGAACGACCGCTACGGTCGCACGTTCGAATCCTGCCTCGGGCATGGATGTGTGTGATGTCCTTAGGTTAGTTAGGTTTAATTAGTCCTAAGTTCTAGGCGACTGATGACCTCCGAAGTTAAGTCGCATAGTGCTCAGAGCCATTTGAGCCCATAAGATTTCACACACATTGAACATAGGGACCGATGAGCTCAGCAGTTTGGTCCCATAGGAACGTACCAATATTACATTTCAGGCGTTACCTTTCGCCACGGACAACACAGCGACCGACGGCCTCTATTTAACCAGCAAAAGCAGCGGCGTTTGTGTAGAGTTATCAATACTAAAATACGAGCAACACTGCGTGAAACAACCGCAGAAAACAATGTGCGACGTGCGACGAACGTATCCGTTAGGAAAGCGCGGCTAAATTTGACGTTACTGCGCGATGGCAGCAGACGACTGATGTGAATGTCTTTGCTAACTGTACGACATGTACTGCAGCGCCTCTCCTGAGCTCGTGGTATCAGTTGGACCCTAGACGACTGGAAAGCCGTGACCTCGTCAGATGAGTCTCGATTTCAGTTGTTAAGAGCTGACGGCAGGGTTCGAGTGTGGCGCGACCCCACGAAGCCACGGAATCGAGTTGTCAACAAGGCACTGTCCAAGCTGGTGATGGCTCCATAATGGTGTGGGCTGTGATTGCATGGAATGGACTTGGTACCCTGGTGCAGCTGAATCGATGACTGATTGGAAATGGTTGCGTCCGATTATTTGGAGACGATTTGCAGCCAATCATGGACTTCATGTTATGGATGACAGTGCGCCGTATCACCGGAGCACAACTGTTCGCGATTGGTATGGGGAACATTCTGGACAATTCGTGCGAATGAATTGGCTACCCAGATTGCCTGACATGAATCGTGTCGAACATTTACGGGACATAACCGAGAGGTCAGTTCGTGAATGAAGCCCTGCACCGGAACACTTTCGCAATTATGGACGGCTATAGAGACAGCAAGGCTCAATATTTCTGTAGGGGACTTACAACGACTTGTTGAGTCCATATGACGTCGAGTTGTTGCACTAAGCCGGGCAAAAGGAGATCCGACACGATATAAGGCCACTATCAAACCAACACATCCGCTACTACAGAACATTGCGTTTCTACCCACCAACTGATACAGAAAGCGCATGCGCTCAAACAAGGCTTGCACATCAATTTATGAGAAAACCACGCACGCGCCAGTAAAGAATAACGTAGAACTCAAGTAATTTTCTTCACTTTACACTATACTTAAGATGGTAAGAAGACTCTGACCAGTAATATCGCGACAGCAAGCTTTAGACATCCGGCAGTTTTCCCGAAATTTTATGGAGCACCGAGTACGCCGGGAATGTTTCAAATTGCACATCTCTGAATTTAATCATCTCTCGCTATATTCAGTATGAATCGCGTATTACGTAACACTGCTTTTATTTGGTGAACGGCTCGGGTTATCTAAACCAGATTTTAGGCAAAAGATATTACGAAGATTGGCATGCAGTTTTATTATATGCGTAATACTCTCAGTTATTGTAAGAATCGTAATAGTTAAGCAAGTATGGTTTCCTAATTGGCACGGGATACTTTTTAACGGATTTCCAAAGCTCTTGAAAATATTAGTTTAGTGATATAGCGCTCGTAAATGTTTGCGTTGAAACTTTTTGTAAAAAGTATGCTAGAAAGAAGCTAAGTTGAAAGGCACTGCGGCCGGACTCGGCTATTGCTGTGAACCCTCGTGCCCGGCTCTATCGGTGTACGCAGCAAGAACATAGGCCTATGCTACTGAGAAAAAATACTGACCCTACTTTGTACGACGCAGATGTGGAGTTAGTCACGAATGTTGGATCTGGAACTGTATGCTAACTTCTAGAGTATCACAACTGGTTTAGGGAAAAAGGTTCCAAATGCGTTTACGTGATCATGTTTAAGTTAACAACTTCCGTGGAAACAAGTGATCAGTCGAAAGGCTTCAGACAACGGTGGAACTAGGCATGAGAGCCCCATTGGCGGCGAAGAAGACTGCTTAACAAGCTACGACCTCTTAACTGAAAGTATTGCTCTCCTGTCTCTTTATGTCAAACAAAAAAAAGTCTGGAGCTCAACGTGTCATCGACTGTTAGGTCATTCGTGACGTGACACTAGCTTGTTTAAAAGAGGGTGGGAGAAAAAAGCGCGAGTGGAACGTTTATGTGAGCATTCGTTTCACAGCAATTATTCAGCGAAAACACGGAGAACCTAAATAATAATGGCCAAACAGAGATTTTGAACCCCACTCTCCCGAAAGGCGAGACCAATACTTCACATGACATTGTAGCAGCTGCATCGTTTTGTATTAAAGAATAACTCAAGCACGCCAACACGAACATAAAAAGTATCGCATTAAAATCATTTTAGCGCTGCTTGTTAGCAACAACCACGTGCAGTAGTACGCTAAATGCTTCCAGTTCTCTGGATACGAAGAAGTTGTTGTCCTTGGTGGAAGTTTGCGCAACGCGCGCGAGGAAATACTTCTCGAAGGTCCTTGACTGTAACCGGATTGGCTGATGGAGTTAATAACACACAGATTTACAGTAAATGACGGGCCGCACTGACAGCCAGAACAGACAGCTGCGGACAATTGGCTCGTCGAAGCATAAAGGAAAGTTATGTACGAATTCAGCAGGAGTATATAATATGCCATTTCTTAAGTCTCTTTCTTCCGCGAACATTCAGTTCTGTATTTTTTCAACTGATCTCGAAATGTTGATTGTGATATCATTCGTTGCTTGTAACAGTTAATCGCAAAGTTTATACTATCCTTCGCCATGTAAATCGCGAGAATCTGGAGGAGATCTGATTTGATTAAGCATATTAATGTCTTCTACGAAGCCACTATGTTCTCTATTTGTTTGAAAATACAGCGTTAAAAGCCTCATTGCTTCTTCCACAAAAGGTCTGTGCTGTTACTTCAGTGGCGCAAGCATCGTATATTCAACTCTCTCAGCCACAGGAGCATATATAAAAGGCGTCTATATTTTTACTACTAAAGGGCACTACAGTCTACAGATACGCAGCTGAGGTTTTTTCTAATTAGTTCAGAAATTTTAGCTACTCCAGATGGCAGCTTGAACATCTTGAAAGTGTGCATCTGGAGCTCCCAAATTCGAAAACGTGTGTTCAAATTGTTCAGAATGTAGTGGAAGTTCCAGTGGTGTATATGTTTGAGGCTGCTACTGTAACTTTCCTGTTCCATATGAGGGGCTTATTCCAATAGTGGTACAAGTCCATTTTTGTTCATTTTGAGATACAGAGTCCTAAAGTTAAATGAGCGCTGAAAAATCTGCAGTTGAGATACCAGAAATATTCAAGCATATGGCTTCTTGCTAGAGATGAACCTTTCTTTCTGTTTGTTTGAATCATTAATTTCAGAAGCATTATAGACAGAAAAGTGGAGGTAATGGACTTGTACCACTATTGAAATAAGCTCTTCATATAACGTTGAGAAGAGAAATGACGACAAATTACAGTTTTGTCAAACCATTGATTTTCCTTGCTATTACCGCTTTCGACGATTGACACGTTTAGATGATTGATTTAGCTCTTATCTAGGGAAACAGTCGTCCTTAGCTCATTGCAGTAGGCCCTTGTTCGATTCCCGGTTTTTCTCCGCTCGGGGACTAGATGTTGTGTTTTCATCATGACTGACACACGGGTCGCCCAATGTGGCGTCAAGTGAAAAGACCTGTAACACAGCGGTGGGACTTCCCCAAGTGAGGACTGCCGGCTGTCGATGCTATTGATTATTTCGTTTTATTAAGGAAGCTGTTTTATGTTATAATTCATTAGTATGCCGTTTTACATCGTCTTTTCTATTTATTGGACCATCACAGCAAGAATTATTCTCCACAAGCAGCAAACATCACACGTACATCATAATGAAATCTTAAATTTGAACGGCTGTCTAAAGACGAACCTGCTGGCTCGACACCGGTAATGGCGCCATTTGTTCCTAATATATAGCCTTATTAACAGTGGCTTCATGCTGTTTTTACTTTCTTCTAAGAATGAACTCGTAGTATAAGAATTCTGTCTGGGGTTCTTTCTATAGCATCCTGTAGAGACCCCTCCAGGAGACTTGGTGTTTTGGCAACTGTTTCACAAGACGAGTAAGTCTTCCTCCTCACTATCAGATTTTGTTGCCAAAATGTATCTTTTCTCAAAAAATAGTGCAAAGCATGGATCCAAGAATTCAACGACTCGACATTAGTCCACAAAGGAGACAGAAACATTGGTTCACATGTATTCAAAAACCTGCCAGCCCACGTTAAATTTCTTATAAGGGGCAATCAAAAGTTTCCGTTTCAGGGCGTTGCTGCAGAGTATATGCGGTGTAGCGCAACTCCGATGCGGGTATACAATGAGGTGACAAAAGTCATGGGATGTCTCTTAATATGGTGTCAGATCTCCTTTTTCCCGGCTTAGTGCAGAAACTCGACGCGGTATGGGGTCAGAAAGTCGTTGGAAGTCCCCTGCATAAATACTGAGCCATGCTGTCTCTACAGTCGTCCATAACTGCGAGACTGTTGCCGATGCAGAATTTTGTGCACATACTGACCTCTCGATTATGTCCCATAAGCGTTCGATGGGTGGCCAAGTCATTCGCTCGAACTGTCCGGGGTGTTCTTCAAACCAGTCGCGAACAATTGCGGTCCAGTGACATGGCGTATTGCCATTCATAAAAATCCCGTCGTTGTTTGTGAATATAAAGTCCATGAATGGTTGCAAATGGTCTCCAAGCAGTAGTACACATTTCTAGTCAACAATCGGTTCAACTGGACTATAGGACCCAGTCTATTCCATGTAAACACAGCCCACACCATTGTGGAGCCACCACCAGCTTTGCACTGTGCCTCGTTGACAACTTGGGTCCATGACTTCGTGGGGTCTGCGTAACACTCCAACCGTACCATCAGCTCTTACTAACTGAAATCGAGAGTCTTCTGATTAGGCCACGGTTTTCCAGTTGTCTAGGGTCCAACCGATATGACCGTTGCAGTCGACGTCATTCTGTTAGTAAAGGCATTCGTGTCGGGCGTCGGCTGCCATAGCCCATTAACGCCAGATTTCGCTGTCCTAACGGATACGTTCGTCGTACGTCTCGCATTGATTTATGCGGTTATTTCAAGCAGTGTTGCTTGTATGTTAGAAGTGACTCTACGTAAACGCCGCTGCTCTCAGTCGTTAACTGAAGGTCGTCGGCCGCTGTGTTGTCCTTGGTGAGAGGTAATGCCTGAAATGTGTTATTCTCGGCACACTCTTGACACTGTGGATCTCGAAGTGCTGAATTTCCTAACGCTTTACAAAATGGAATGTCCCATGGTCTATAGCACCGACTACCATTCCGCATTCGGAATCTGTTAATTCCCGTTGTGCGGCTATAATCACGTCGGAAACCTTTTCACATGAGTACAAATGTCTGCTCCGCGAATGCACTGCCCTTTTATAGCTTGTGTACGAGATACAACAGCCATCCGTATTTGTATATATCGCTATCCCATGACTTACGTCACCTCAGCTTATGATGAATTTTAAGGCTGAATTAAAGGACATTCTATTGGGTAACTTCATTTATTCCATTGAAGAGTATCTTCACTGAAGCTCTCACAGGTAGTAGTTTATGATACTATAGTTAATAGCAGCTGTATAACACAATAATATTTCATAATGTTGATTCATTTGAATGTATTGAACTTAACTAAAACGTGCATCTTCCCTTGTTTCCACATCCCAGGGATACTTTTCCGCGGGATCTTTGGATATGCCTGATGTAATATCGGAGTATTATCTAGAGTCTTTGTTTGTAACATGTAGTGAAATGAGGGGGGACAGGGGTAGGTGCTCGGCTTAATCCAACCAGAGTCCTCATATTCACAGATCACGTATAGCTATGCAACTTTGATCATTGGTATAGCGTCATGCACCTATTCTATGGTGTAAATAACGTTTAGGTGACATGTAACTGTCTTGGTTTAGGATTTTCATCAACGTTAGTCTGTGTTTTGGAGGAGTTTTGGAGATTTTGGTAATCACGGATAAAATATCTGAATCTACATCCATATTCCGCAAGCCACCTTATGGTGTGTGGGGGAACGTTCAAATGGCTCTGAGCACTATGGGACTCAACTGCTGTGGTCATAAGTCCCCTAGAACTTAGAACTACTTAATCCTAACTAACCTAAGGACAGCACACAACACCCAGCCATCACGAGGCAGAGAAAATCCCTGACCCCGCCGGGAATCGAACCCGGGAACCCGGGCGTGGGAAGCGAGAACGCTACCGCACGACCACGAGATGCGGGCGTGGGGGAACGTATTTCGTGCACTACTGTCCGCCCTTTCTGTTCCGGGAGCGAATGATTCGCAAGAAGAGCGATTGTTTGTAAGTTTCCTTGTGAGCCTGAATCTTTCTATTTTACATTCATTATTTTTTCCCGAGATATAGGCAGGAGTACGCAATATAGTGCTTGACACTTTCAGAGAAGTATGCTCTCGGAATTTTAAGAGTAAGCGTGGCGTACGTAGGACGCTTGTGTTGCTGCGTCTACCATTGGAGGTGGCTGACCGTCTCCGTTACGCTACAGCGCTTGCTAAATGAACCTTTAACGAAACGCGCTCCTCTTCTTTGGATGTTTTCTATTTTCTCTATCAGTCCTATCTGGAACAGATCCCAGACTGGCGAGAAATATTCAGACATACAGCGAAAGATGGTTTTGAAACCTACATCCTTGCCCGCATCTCGTGGTCGTGCGGTAGCGTTCTCGCTTCCCACGCCCGGGTTCCCGGGTTCGATTCCCGGCGGGGTCAGGGATTTTCTCTGCCTCGTGATGGCTGGGTGTTGTGTGCTGTCCTTAGGTTAGCAGGTTTAAGTAGTTCTAAGTTCTAGGGGACTGATGACCATAGATGTTAAGTCCCATAGTGCTCAGAGCCATTTGAACCTACATCCTTTGCGGGTGGACTACACGTTCCTGAGAATTCTTCGAACGAATGTCAGTGTCACATCTACCTGGGATTAGTTTTATAGGGTCGTTACACTATAAATCGCTCCGTACGCATTCTCCTAGGTATTCTATGGATGTGACTGCTTCGAGTGATTGTTCTGCAGCCGTGTAATCGTACAATAATGGATCTTCCTGCATTTTTATGTGAAGTACGTTATATTCGCTAATGTTGGGGGTGAACTTGGAATCTCTGCAGGAAGTGTCGATCCTCTACAGGACTTCCTGCTATTCCTATTCGCTAAAATTTTCTAGCGTTGCCACTTCTGTATACAACAGCATCATCCACGAAACACCTCATCGAACCTACTTCCAATATTATCCACTAGGTCAGTTACATATATTGTGAAAATTAACGGTCATTTAAAACTGCTTTGGGGTACGCCTGAAGTTAATTTTTCGTCTGAAAATATCTCTACGTTATGAACGACTTGCTGTGTGCTGTATGCTAGGAATTCTTCAGTCTAAGCACACAGCTGGTCTTATATTCCGTACGCTCGTGTTTTGTTCATGAGTTGAGAGTACCGATCTAGTGGCAGTCAAGGAACGGGGCGTCAACCTGGTCGTCTATGGTACTCTTTAATGGGTTTCGTGGGCGAATAGAGAGAGCTGGGATTCACAAGAGTGTTGTTTGCGGTAACCATGTCGATTCCTACACCGTAGCTTTCTCGTCTACAGAAATATGACCTAACATGCGAGTATGAAACATGTTCCAAAATTCTACAACATGCTGACGTCATCAACTTAGGCCTATAGTCTTGAGCGTCTGTTCGACGAGCTTTTTCAAAACGAGAATGACCTGCGCTTTTTTGAAATGACTGGGAACGTTCCGCTCCTCCAGCGACCAACGGTACACTATTGCTAGAGGAGAACCATGTTATTTCACGTACTCTAAGCGCAGTCGTATACGTATCCAATGGTCTTTCCTCGGCTGAGCGCTTTCAGTTGATTTACTTCGAAATCTGTCATTCTGACGTTCGGCGACGATCTAAAGAAAGAACCTTGGTACGAACTTCCTCAGGGGAACAGTTTTGAAAGAAAGCATTTAGTATTTCGGCCTCTTCTATGTCATCCTCCGTGCCGACGTCACTGTTGACACAGTGAATGGATGTAGACGATCGATCAGACCACTGATTTAAAAAGAGAACAGACTTTCTTGAGATGTTCTGTCAAGTCGGTAGATAGAATTTTGCTTTTGTATTCTTTGAACGCTACACGCGTGGCTTTTCTTGCCTTAAATTAATTTTTTTTTAAATCTGTGAGACTGTGGTTAAATTTTGCAGTGAAGCTCTCCTTGCTTTCGGAGAAGTTCTCCAGTATGGCTGTCGAAGCACAACGGGTCTTTCCCATCCCTCATAACTGCTCGATACATACCTGTGTATGGCATATTGTAGAATGCTCTTGAACTTTATTCATTGATACTCATCGGTGTCAGTGCTGAAGATGAAATTTTCAGGTAATTTGAAATCTGTTTCTTGTCGCTCTTGCTAAGCAAAAATATCTTCCAACGTTTCCTTATATTCCATTTTACAGGCGTATTCAGCGGTGCTGTAATGGCCTTCTGATCACTCATTCCCTGATGTACACTGAGTCCGTTGGTGACCAGGAGACCTAATGTTATTTTCGCGGGTTGATTCTATGACTGGCTGCTCGAGATTATTTTCAGATAAGTCATTTAGAACGATTTCACTCGATTTCCTATCCCTACTACACGCCTTGATTACTTTTATCTCCCAGTCTATAGCTGGTAAGTTGAAATCTCCACCTAGTATTATAACGTTACCAAGTTTCCCCTCACATGTTTCGCTCTACTGCTCCTGAGGCGGGCGGTCTATGAAACCGTCCGATGCCCGTGTTTAATCCACCTTAAACACTTATCTTCATCAAACTTTTTTTACTGGTATAAACACGTCACCAACATCGGCGTTCAACCTATATTTGTGATATACATTCCGATCCGAATTGTTTTGCTATTAACATCTGGTTTCAGCGAGGTTTCTGAGTGAGCGAGGTGGCGCAGTGGTTAGCACACTGGACTCGCATTCGGGTGGACGACGGTTCAAACCCACATCCGGCCATCCCGATTTAGGTTTTCTGTGATTTCCCTAAATCGCTTCGGGCAAATGCTAGGATCGTTTCTTTGAAAGGGCACGGCCGACTTCCTTCTCTAATCCGATGACCTCGCTGTTTGGTCTCTTCCCCCCAAATCAACCAACCCACCAACCAGGTCTCTGTCTCTAGAAATAAGTGGACATTGTTACCTTTAATAGGCTCGTTCTGTGACCTTTCCATAGAAGTTCCTGCAGTTAATTAATATTACAGTAACTTGTTTCTCCTACGCTCGGCGATGAATAATAATACTCTTTCCAATTAATACCGATACTATTCCTCTCTGTCTGAAACAGAACGTGTCTTATCGAGTCTGTGGAGGCATTTCTCTACAATATCTTAATTACGTTTTATTTTGTAGTGACAGTGGGACATGCCGTGTGCTCTATGACTGGTTTCAGTCTGTGTGAACATCTAAGAGATCCAAGGAAGCAGTAGCAAGAAACTGCAGAATCGTAAGTACTCATTTTTACCTAGTCAGCCGCAGTTGATGAAATTTTGTGAAATGAATTTTAAAATTGCAAATGCATTGTAGACAAAATTCATTGTCAACGTGCCAGTGTCATTCATGACTGATGTTTCGCCTGTTTTATTACAACTAGTGCAAGATGATATAATGGCAGCGTGCTGGAGTTCTTGATTCCGCCTTTGTGACTCATCCGCTGAAGACGACGAGTACCGCAGGCGCCACAGATTGCTGACACATCTGCTCCAAGTCACTGATATGACTCAAGCGTTGTCTGCTTACTGGACTGCTAAGAACACGATCTTCCACAGAGAAAAGAATCGTACACCTCGGTGTCAGTTCATACGGATGCTTTTCATTCTTTTAAGTTCACATGCAAAAGAATTGTATCATCTTATGTCTCGGCTAATCTAAGCTGGTGTCCAGCGAAAGCCAACTGGCACAGTGATTAACACACTAAACTGGAGAAACATTCAAATCCTCATTTCTTTTTTAATGTCCCTTGAATCGAATTCCAGGATGGTTCCCCAAATTAGGTCACATACGATTTCCTTCTCCATTACTTCTCATTCCAGGCGTGACAGGCTTGCAATGACCTCGATTTCGGCTTCGACAGGACGTAAAATTGTAAATGCTCTACTTATTTCATTGTCAAGGACACCATGTACCGCCGGCAGGCAGTGCGCCTCTTCTGAAAGCAGCTACAAGCTCTCGCAAACACGCTGATAATCTCTTCTTTCTACATCTGTACCTGTACTGCACGAATCATTCCTAGATGTAGGACGAGGATGCATTTTGTTGTAGCATGTTTCTTCCTCTTACATTCACAGGAGGGATGTGTAGTGGCTAGTATTGACATACGAGTGCGAATGAACCGTGGAACTCCAGCGCCTTACATTATGAAACAGAGAGCGTATAATGTGTGCAGTAATTGGTGTTGTGAAATGAGCGAACATCGTAGCAGTATTATTTTACATAATGAAATAACTTATTTCGAAGAACGTATAAACAGATCAGTGTTGAAACTTCCTGTTAGATTAAAATCGTGTGCCGCACCGAGACTCGAACTCGAGACCTTTGCCTTTCGCAGGCAAGTGCTCTACCAACTGAGCTACCCAAGCACGACTCACTCGCTGTCCTCAAAGCTTTACTTCCGTCAGTACCTCGTCTCCTATCTACCAAACTTCACAGAAGCTCTCCTGCGAAACTTGCAAAACTAGCACTTCTGAAAGATAGGATATTGCAAGGTTCGTACGAGAGCTTCTGTGAAGTTTGGAAAGTGGGAGACGAGGCACACACGGAAGTAAAGCTGTGAGGACGAGGCGTGAGTCGATCTTGGGTAGCTCAGATGGCAGAACATTTGCCCGTGAAAGGCGAACGTCCCAAGTTCGAGTCTCGGTCCGGCACACAGTTTTAATCTACCAGGAAGTTTCATATCAGCGCACATTCCGCTGCAGAATGAAAATTTCATTCTATATCAGTGTTATACACTAGGGATAAACAGGGCGAAGTTGTTTTGTTTTTAACATAATAACTAAAAAGTAAATCAAAATCGAAAACTTGAATCACACAATGAAACTTGACTCAGTAAATATTAGTAAAATGATTAATATGAGAAAGGGACGGGCAATTCTGTGCATATTTTATGTAGTAGCTAAAGTCGTCTGTTGTTTTAAATAAGAGGCGTGAAAATTTATATTATAATGAACAAACCAACAGCTTTCCATTTGAAGCAATTTATTAGGCCTGCTATCGATCTTAGATGTCCAAAAAGAGCGGAAATTCAACAGTATTATATCGCAGTGCCATCTACTTCATATCCCCAAGCGTTGTTATTCCACGATAGTATGACGTGACTGAATGTAATTGTGACACATTGATCGTCTTGTCCACATTTTGCCAAAGTTTTATTGGATAACTCTTTCAGACGACACAGGCTATTGGTTCCAAGCAAAAGGACTTTTTAATCAATACCAATTAATTAAATAAGCCACAGCAAATCATTAATTATTTCATTAACATTCACCAAAGGAAAATTTTGATTACAGAAATAACCTTCGCACACTCAATCCAAGCAAATGACTTGAATCAATATGTTATCAGTCAATTTTAAATTTTCTGACAAAATGAGGTATTTATAGTTTTTAATGTCATACAAATTGTCTTCTTATTGAAAATGTGAATTCAATGAAATAATTAAAAACAGTTATTTTGCAATCTCCAAGTGACACTATTAAAATTTTAAAGTATGTGTGAAACTGTAAAAACGAAAATTATTTAAATTGTTTTGACTTTGCATTTTTCTTTTTTTTTTTTTCAGAAGAACCGCTCCAGATAGAAAGTTAGCTTGCGTTTAGTAGGAATATGAAATACATGTGGATCTGCTATTGTTTAGCATAGTGATGCGTGTTTAGTTGTGTACAGATTAAATAGATAAGATTCATTATCTAGAATCGAATTTTTTAGTTAATGAATCACTACCCATTAACTTGAACCAATAATTCCGAAACAATGAACCTGTGGACCTGCAATCCTAGGCTACGAAAAGAGAAAGATACATATTTACAACTAATTCACAAGTAGACACTCTTGCAGTTGTGGCATGCACCAGATTTATCCTGACATATGCTTAAAACCGTGTTATAATTGGTGCAGAACCTCACAATATGAATTCAGAGTGTGCTCATTTTGCAGTGTCGTCCGGACAAGACACAGCCAGGGGAAATGCACCACAGGCGCAAAGATGTGAGCTGGTGCCAGTGCACAGAGACTCGCTGTTTGCGTGAGTTCCACCAGCGCCATGGACGGCGCTGGGGATGAAGATATCGACATCGCCTCGGACAATTGCCAGCCGAATACAATCCGCCAATAACCGGACGACACCGGATAGAAGCCTACTCGGAAGACAGAAGAGCAGCTCTCGCCCACTTGGTTATAGTTCATCATCTACATCTACATCTACATCTACATCTACATCTATACTCCGCGAGCCACCTTACGGTGTGTGGCGGAGGGTACTTATTGTACCACTATCTGATCCCCCCTTCCCTGTTCCATTCACGAATTGTGCGTGGGAAGAACGACTGCTTGTAAGTCTCTGTATTTGCTCTAATTTCTCGGATCTTTTCGTTGTGATCATCACGCGAGATATATGTGGGCGGTAGTAATATGTTGCCCATCTCTTCCCGGAATGTGCTCTCTCGTAATTTCGATAATAAACCTCTCCGTATTGCGTAACGCCTTTCTTGAAGTGTCCGCCACTGGAGCTTGTTCAGCATCTCCGTAACGCTCTCGCGCTGACTAAATGTCCCCATGACGAATCGCGCTGCTTTTCGCTGGATCATGTCTATCTCTTCTATTAATCCAACCTGGTAAGGGTCCCATACTGATGAGCAATACTCAAGAATCGGACGAACAAGCGTTTTGTAAGCTACTTCTTTCGTCGATGAGTCACATTTTCTTAGAATTCTTCCTATGAATCTCAACCTGGCGCCTGCTTTTCCCACTATTTGTTTTATGTGATCATTCCACTTCAGATCGCTCCGGATAGTAACTCCTAAGTATTTTACGGTCGTTACCGCTTCCAATGATTTACCACCTATGGCATAATCGTACTGGAATGGATTTCTGCCCCTATGTATGCGCATTATATTACATTTATCTACGTTTAGGGAAAGCTGCCAGCTGTCCCACCATTCATTAATCCTCTGCAGGTCTTCCTGGAGTACGTACGAGTCTTCTGATGTTGCTACTTTCTTGTAGACAACCGTGTCATCTGCAAATAGCCTCACGGAGCTACCGATGTTGTCAACTAAGTCATTTATGTATATTGTAAACAATTAAGGTCCTATCACGCTTCCTTGCGGTACTCCCGAAATTACCTCTACATCTGCAGATTTTGAACCGTTAAGAATGACATGTTGTGTTCTTTCTTCTAGGAAATCCTGAATCCAATCACAAACCTGGTCCGATATTCCGTAAGCTCGTATTTTTTTCACTAAACGTAAGTGCGGAACCGTATCAAATGCCTTCCTGAAGTCCAGGAATACGGCATCAATCTGCTCGCCAGTGTCTACGGCACTGTGAATTTCTTGGACAAATAGGGCGAGCTGAGTTTCACATGATCTCTGTTTGCGGAATCCATGTTGGTTATGATGAAGGAGATTTGTATTATCTAAGAACGTCATAATACGAGAACATAAAACATGTTCCATTATTCTACAACAGATTGACGTAAGCGAAATAGGCCTATAATTATTCGCATCTGATTTATGACCCTTCTTGAAAATGGGAACGACCTGCGCTTTCTTCCAGTCGCTAGGTACTTTACGTTCTTCCAGAGATCTACGATAAATTGCTGATAGAAAGGGGGCAAGTTCTTTAGCATAATCACTGTAGAATCTTACGGGTATCTCGTCTGGTCCGGATGCTTTTCCGCTACTAAGTGATAGCAGTTGTTTTTCAATTCCGATATCGTTTATTTCAATATTTTCCATTTTGGCGTCCGTGCGACGGCTGAAGTCAGGGACCGTGTTACGATTTTCCGCAGTGAAACAGTTTCGGAACACTGAATTCAGTATTTCTGCCTTTCTTCGGTCGTCCTCTGTTTCGGTGCCATCGTGGTCAACGAGTGACTGAATAGGGGATTTAGATCCGCTTACCGATTTTACATATGACCAAAACTTTTTAGGGTTCTTGTTTAGATTGTTTGCCAATGTTTTATGTTCGAATTCGTTGAATGCTTCTCTCATTGCTCTCTTTACGCTCTTTTTCGCTTCGTTCAGCTTTTCCTTATCAGCTATGATTCGACTACTCTTAAACCTATGATGAAGCTTTCTTTGTTTCCGTAGTACCTTTCGTACATGATTGTTATACCACGGTGGATCTTTCCCCTCGCTTTGGACCTTAGTCGGTACGAACTTATCTAAGGCGTACTGGACGATGTTTCTGAATTTTTTCCATTTTTGTTCCACATCCTCTTCCTCAGAAATGAACGTTTGATGGTGGTCACTCAGATATTCTGCGATTTGTGCCCTATCACTCTTGTTAAGCAAATATATTTTCCTTCCTTTCTTGGCATTTCTTATTACACTTGTAGTCATTGATGCAACCACTGACTTATGATCACTGATACCCTCTTCTACATTCACGGAGTCGAAAAGTTCCGGTCTATTTGTTGCTATGAGGTCTAAAACGTTAGCTTCACGAGTTGGTTCTCTAACTATCTGCTCGAAGTAATTCTCGGACAAGGCAGTCAGGATAATGTCACAAGAGTCTCTGTCCCTGGCTCCAGTTCTGATTGTGTGACTATCCCATTCTATACCTGGTAGATTGAAGTCTCCCCCTATTACAATAGTATGATCACGAAACTTCTTCACGACGTTCTGCAGGTTCTCTCTGAGGCGCTCAACTACTACGGTTGCTGATGCAGGTGGTCTATAGAAGCATCCGACTATCATATCTGACCCACCTTTGATACTTAACTTAACCCAGATTATTTCACATTCGCATTCGCTAATAACTTCACTGGATATTATTGAATTCTTTACTGCTATAAATACTCCTCCACCATTGGCGTTTATCCTATCCTTGCGGTATATATTCCATTCTGTGTCTAGGATTTCGTTACTGTTCACTTCCGGTTTTAACCAACTTTCCGTTCCTAATACTATATGCGCACTATTTCCTTCAATAAGCGATACTAATTCAGGAACCTTGCCCTGGATACTCCTGCAGTTTACCGATATTACGTTAACTTTTCCTGTTTTTGGTCTCTGAGGACGGACGTTCTTTATCAACGATGCTGATGTTCTCTCTGGTAAGCCGTCAGGTATTTTATCGTTTCGCCCAAGGGGGGGTCCCTCTAACCTAAAAAACCCCCGTGTGCACGCCACACGTACTCTGCTACCCTAGTAGCTGCTTCCGGTGTGTAGTGCACGCCTGACCTGTCTAGGGGGGCCCTACAGTTCTCCACCCAATAACGGAGGTCGATGAATTTGCAACCATTATAGTCGCAGAGTCGTCTGAGCCTCTGGTTTGGACCCTCCACACGGCTCCAAACCAGAGGACCGCGATCGACTCTGGGCACTATGCTGCAGATATTAAGCTCAGCTTGCACTCCGCGTGCGATGCTGGTTGTCTTCACCAAATCAGCCAGCCGCCGGAAGGAACCAAGGATGGCCTCAGAACCCAAGCGGCAGGCGTCATTCGTTCCGACATGTGCTACTATCTGCAGCCGGTCACACCCAGTGCGTTCAATAGCTGCCGGAAGGGCCTCCTCCACATTACGGATGAGACCCCCCGGCAAGCACACCGAGTGCACACTGGCATTCTTCCCCGACCTACCCGCTATTTTCCTGAGGGGCTCCATAACCCGCCTAACGTTGGAGCTCCCTATAACTAATAGGCCCGCCCTCTGTGACTGTCGGGACCTTGCCGGAGAATCGGCCACTGGCCCAACAGGCGAGGCATCCTGTGGTGGCTCGGAAACGATGTCATCACCACTAGGAAGCACCCCGTACCTGTTGGAAAGGGGTAAGGCAGCTGCCACGCGGCCAGATCCCACCTTCGCCTTTCGGCCAGGCACACGCGAGCCCACCACTGTCCGCCATTCACCCTGGAGTGATGGCTGACCGGTAAGATGCTCACTGCCGGAAGACGCAGCGACATCAGGGGTTCCATGTGATTCCAAGGCCACCGAAGTAGGCATAGGTCTCACCACAGTTGCCCCAACGCCACTACGAGCCGACGCCTGCGCCTCGAGCTCGATGAGCCTAACAGACAAAGCCTCCACCTGCCCCCGAAGAGTGGCCAATTCTCCTTGCGTCCGCTCACAACAACCACAGTCCCTACACATGACTATGTTTACCCTACTCTATACGGTGACAAATTCCCAAGATAATCTTCTGATGAGCTACTCTGATAATCAAGAAACACTCACTGAAATACGAGACGCGAAAACTACGCTAGGTTTTCCCAGAAAAACTATTTAAAAGCTAAGCGCAGCAAATAAGTACAAAATAAATTTCCCTCCTAACGATCAAGAACTGTTAGTTTCTATGCAGAGCAGATAAACACAAATAGAATCCCTTCCTTAGTGGAAGGTCGTAAACAAAATGCAAAATAAACGCTTTATACAAACAGTACTCGCTGCTGCTGGTGCTCTCGCTCTGGCTGTCACAAGACAACTGCTGATTCAAGTGACTAGTGGCTAACGGCCGCGAAACAAACAAAAGACGGTTTTAGGGCGCTTTCTGTTCTAAACGATCAAGAAAACACTAAGAAATCTAACACGAAAACTACGTAAAGTTTTATCAAGAACTGTTAGTTACTATGCGGAGCAGATAAACACTAATAGAATCCCTTCCTTAGTGGAAGGTCGTAAACAGAATGCAAAACAAACGCTTTATACAAACAGTACTCGCTGCTGCTGGTGCTCTCGCTCTGGCTGTCACAAGGGCTGATTTAGACACGGACCGTCATTTAGTGAACTCGTAGAAATGAACAGACAGTTGCTACCACTCCACTCCTTTTCTCTATCGTCAGACATCAGCAAAAACACCCTGTGAGGGCGTTAGCGTCTATAGAATAGGGGCTACGAGTGGACCCTTACTCTATGACAGAGCACAACGGTGTTTATCTGTACACAGATTGTCTTTAATTCAAGATTATTGTCACAGAAGTACAGGAATTTACATAGGTTGTAACATGACAATGTTAAGACAGTTGTCAAGATAACGCATTTCGTCCTGTTTAATCGAATAACTCTGAACACAATATCAAACTTTAACCAGAAGGTTCTCTACAAAATTATTCGTACTACTACATTGTGAAGATGGCCAATATTACGACAAATGATCCGATTCCGGTTCTAAGTTCGGCACTATTTAGGATGACAATAAAGTCTACGGAGGATGGTTAGTTTTTGTGACAAGTTGAGCGAAGATTACTCAAGGTTACTCGAGTTCACAGAGGACGCAAGCTGGTGTACCAGCAAGTTTACGCCTCTGCTAGCGGTATTTATCTTAGCTCCAATCAGCTGTCGGCTGCATGGCTGCTCTCGTCCTATGAAGGTCCCAGAAAAGCTAATCAGAATCTTTGCTGATTTTATCAACAGAAACTGTCATATGTTTCCCGTTAGTCGAGAAAACGTGCACTCATCCCTAGCCTTGAAATATGGCGATATGCACGTGCATGGATGGATCAGCGTGTATATTACAATGTCCTCACAGTTCTCGCAAGAACAATTAACTACGTGGCTGTTTCGTTTCTCCGCTGTTGGAGCTGAATGATTCTACAGCTAAAATCTAGCTGAGTGTCAGCTATAGTGAAGGCACTGTTCACACAAAATTCCTCCTTTGCGTCGTACAGAGCGTGATGCGCCCTGTTCTGCAATTGACGCTGGTTCAGAGAATAGTCCCAGAAATTTTCGGTCATGTGTCTCTTGTAGCAAATCTGTCCCCCACCTGTGTCCTTTCGTGCTTCACGTCATGGCTTTTTCCGATCAATAGGAGTGTTCCTTTCATCTTGTGGAAACCATCTCTGCCAATCACAAAGGGCCTACTATAAAACTGCGTCGAAATTTCGGCACTTTACTCCTTCCTAGTTCATGTCAGCCAATCAGACATTTTATGCCCGCTCCAGACGTACATCACGAGCGTACACAGTACACATGATCGACTGCATCGCTGGTATGTTTGTATTCATCTGGAAATTCCGCAATGCAGTTTTCTAAAGATTCTCTCCATAGCACGCTGCTGGCCGCTTCCTGCCCTCTTCGGTGAGTCACCCAGCTCGTTCGTTGTCCCTCGTCACAGGTCGCTTTAAGAGCGTTCCTTTGTACTAGGGCCGTGACGTCGCAACTGGCATCTGCTCCCAAACTAAAACGTTTCCTCCAGCAGATTTTTTCAGCTCTTGCTCATTGACACGCAGGATTTGGGTTCGGTGAGTCAATACCGTCGACTGAGTGTCATCCCTTTGCATTGCATACTGTACATTTTAATAGTTAAATCTGCTCATTTTCACCGAAGTATGTCGGGTGACATATTCACCTTCCTGTTACGATGTATAAAATCTCTCATGTAAGGTGCGAAACTGATATTCATTTAATCTGCCATCTTACAAGTTGTAAATTGCATTTGCTATGCACTGTGAATCTCATCTAAGATTATTTTTGCACTTAGCCATTGAGGGATTTTTTTGTGTTATATTGCATGCAGCATTGCACACTTACAAGGGGAGGCCGCCAATTGTGAAATTCAGATTCGTTTCATTCTGCGCATAATTAAACCTCATGGCCAGAGGTGTAATGTGGCAAAGCACCAAGATGCACTTCTCAGCGTTGTCGTGAAAATCGACAGTTAAAAGAAACCGCTGCGGTGAAATACTCTCTACGGTTAATAATTGTCTACAGCGTTGTGGCGCAGCGGTAAGCGCTCGGGTTCGTAATCAGAAGGTCGCCGGGTCGAATCTCGCGCCATGCAACCCTTTTTTTAGTATTTGTTTTTTGTAATTCACATGTATATGTATACACACACACACACACACACACACACACACATATATATATATATATATATATATATATATATATATATATATATATATAAAATTCCCGGCAATCAGTTGCAACAATTATGCATATAATAAGTTGTTAAAAGTCGTTTGTCGTGGAAAAACTGTCGACTTCGAACATCATTATGTTTTCCGCAAACAAAGTTGTATTTCACAAATGTTATTGTCTTCATAATGTTTACCACGTATAGTTAACGGAAGACGTAGAAACGATATTCCGAAACGAATACGTATAATGTAAGTCAAACGTTCGAATTAGAATAGAGGCCCCACGAACACAAATTTGCTGTGGCAGGTATGAAATATAAACTCCGTTACTCGCTCGTTACACTTGAAGGACAGGTGTTGAATGGGCCGAAACGAGCCGCCGCATAACAGCGTAGTTGCCTGCTAACTTCGAAAGAAGGTAGATTCGGTCCCTAGCGCAACTTATAACATCGTCGAAAATCAGTGCGTACGTGAGAGCTTTGGTACACCCTGTTAAACAAACGGAAAAATGGAGGCGGTACAATTGGAGAGCGATCCGGGCCCTTCGCATGAAAGTGATGTGATCGAAGAAGATTCTATACACAGTGAAGTGGCGAAACAACAATTGAAAGATGCGTTGGTGTATTTTGAAAGCCTCCTTCGTAACAGTAATCGCATCGCAGCAGAACTGTCATCATCGATCAACGAAGAAGCCATGGTAATTGCGGAAGAAATGTTCCAGAATAGGCTGCAAATGCTCGCCGAAAAAACCCTCGTTCATGACGAGGAACTGATAGACATCAATGAAATCGACGATAATAATGCCTACGAAGACGTTGAAACGAGTCCCATTGCCAACGAATCGTCTGACGAATACGAGCCGGACGAGAAGAAAAAAAAAAGGGTACGACTATATTTCCCTGGATTACAAAATTAGAGCTATGAATCTGGCCTAAGAACATCCAGGCTGGATTCTCAAAACTGTACAAAAAAAAAAGAGGGTGCTCTCGTTTGACAAATATGGGCTATTTATCCAGGTGGGAAGAGCAAATCAAACGTGGCGGTAGCAAATTTGATAAATATTGTACCATCGATTCATGGGTGCATGGTCGCTTCGTAGAAGCTCGACAAAACTTCCAGCAAGTTACTACCAGAAACCTGCAGCAGTTTGCCTTGGGCGCTGCAAGTCAGTTCCCAGATTTCAACTTCAAAGCTTCAAAAACATGGGTCACGGAATTTAAAAAGAAGCATGGGATTCGGCAACGGAAAATCACAAAATTTGTTTCCCGGAAAGAGACGGCTACCCAAGACGAAATTTTGGCCGCAGCGGACACATTTCAGATCCAGACGCGAACGTTGATAACTAACTTCGACAAATATTTCATAATTAATACTGATCAAACAGGTACGTAAAGAGCTGTTGACAAATGTCATATGACATGATGATAGAATATGATAATCTGATATATGGTAGACAACACAGATTTCGTATATTTCTTATATAAACGATATTTTTATATTTTGTTTGTCAGGGTGCCAGTACCAGTCCACGTTCAACAGAACTCTCGCCGAAAAAGGGTCAAAGGCTGCCCTGGTAACCCGACACGACATGAACAAGGTGACGCATTCGTATACGGCACAATATTCAATCACGATGTCTGGACGAGTCTTGCCTCTTGTTTTCGTATGCCTCCAAGAGTCCACAGGTACGTTTGGACCCAGAGTACAGAAGACAGTCAACGAGTACACCAAGAAGTATACCAACGTTGTTATTACATCCTCCAAATCCGGTAAACTAACAACGGGTTTGTTCATGGACTTCTTGCGTAATGCTTTGCAACCATACGCACAAAAGAAAGAATTTATCCTTATGATCGACTCTTGGGGTGGGCAAACGAACCCGGCGTTATACGATGAGATGTTCCAGGACGATAAGAAGTTACCAACGTGCACTATAAAAGTCATTCCTCCAAAGTGCACTCCTCTCGTCCAACCGTGTGACGTATATTTTTACCGGCAGGTAAAAAATTTGATCAAGCGCCTTCAAAATTGTGCTTTTTTAATCGAGCGAAACCGTGACATCAACTCCAGAGACGATTGCATAAAAATCCAATCCATCGTCCACCACCAATTGTCTTCTCCGATTTTTGCCGATATGATACGACGTGTGGTATGCATCAAACCTGACGAACGATAGAACAATTTTTCAGAATGTCAATCAGATGTATTTCCCAACAGATGATTTAAAAAACAATTGTTCTTGTAAAAACGCATCGCTTATCAGATGTGCTCGATGTCGTGCTGTTTTCTGCTTTCCATTTTTCTATGATAACTATCACTCTGGTTCGTGCAATACTCCAACTACTTCTAGTCACTAATTGTTAATTATGTGCGAGTGTATACCGAACTTTTCAATAAATTGTATCCACTTGAGTATTATTTGTGATATGTTTTATTTCAAGTATTATTTTTCCACGACAAACGACTTTCAACAACAACTTACTATATGCATAATTGTTGCAACTGAATGCCGGGAATTATATATATATATATATATATATATATATATATATATATATATATATATATATATATATGTGTGTGTGTGTGTGTGTGTGTGTGTGTGTGTGTATATATACATTTGAATTACAAAAAACAAATAATAAAAAAAGTTGAATGGCGCGAGATTCGATCCGGCGACCTTCTGATTACGAACCCTAGCGCTTACCGCTGCGCCACGTCGCTGTGGAAAATTATTAACCGTAGAGAATATTTCACCGCAACGGTTTCTTTTAACTGTCGATTTTCTCGACAACGGCTGAGAAGTGCATCTTGGTGCTTTGCCACATTACACCTCTGGCCATGAGCTTTTATTATGCGCAGTATGAATCGAATCTGAATTTCACAATTGGCGGCCTCCCCTTGTTAGTCATTCAACTAGTCACAAAGATAAGTAAATCTTTTAACTCATTTGTTTGACTTTGTTACTAATTTGTTGGAGTGTTGTAGAACCTTCGTTCTCCTATCCTGTTACTTGACCCTGGGCGTAGCTGTGTAATAGTGACAGGGAGACATTGTCTTAGCGGTGTACAGCACCAGAAGCCGTTTCACGAACTCACAAACTCAGCCTACCGTAACAACTTGGCCTCCACAACAGTAGCGACGAGGCCTTTACAAAAACAGACGATGAGGGTCTACAAAACATTGAAAGCAAACTTTCTAAGTTATCAGAGAAACATTCATTCCTCCAATAAAGGGTGCGTGTATGGCAATGCCTTTACATCGCATGACGAATTCTCCAAAGTAAGATATCTGCAGACTCCATTCGATGAAGGTAGCAGGCATAACATCCAGAGAGTAGAAGGTTATCTACAACATATACAGGGTAGTAAGAAATAGTCTGAGAATCTTGAGTGTTGCAGGGTTGGTTGTGCTGCAAAATAACTGCCCTAAAAAATATTCGGTACGTTGCGCCGTTTCCGAGTTTATTAACACTGAAGTCTGGCCGTTGCGCGCCAGATTCAAGCGGCACACCTGCTAAAATTAGTGCCAGTTGCTCTCATAGAGTAGATGATAGCTCACGAGTCTGCTCAGCCTTTATCTCTGGTTCGGTCCTTTCTACCGTCTCATGCCCAATTTGTGCATCACTCTCTTGTTCGGTTTTAGGAAACAAAACGAAGAACACGTTTGGTGACTCCTTCTCGGGCGGCCTGCTCGAATCTGGGTGTACAACTTGGCTAACTTCAGTGCTAATTAACTAGGAAACGGCGCAAGGTGTCGAACTTTTTTATTAACAATTATTTCTCAGCACAAACTACAGTAACGTTACGTGTATGTAAGCGACTTGTTCGGTCGCGTGGAGTTGGTATGAAGTAAGATGAATTTGTTTGTGCGTATGTGTGCTAGCTACTGGGTCCAGGACACAGAGAGCATGGTGGCTGGCCCAGCCGATACGAGCAGGTACAAAGGCGAGCAGCACGTCACGGGAAATAGATAAATCCCAGAGCAGGGAGCATGTGAGCGGCGGCTGCTCGCAAGGATAGGGTGCAGAATATTCATCAGAAATGGCTGAGTACTAGGCAGTCTGAAATATGGCTACTTACAACTCTTAAAAATTCAATAATAAATCACACTTTCGCAAAAAAGCAAATCTGAATACATCTGCTATCTCAGAAAAATGATGCAATAATATTTTCAATATTTTAAAAACTACGAAAGTTAATATTTTACAGTGACAAATATTATCATCACGAACTTTAGAATTAATAACTTCATTGGGTTACAACATCTGAAACTGGTGTCAGATGTGGAGTCCAGGCTTCGAATCCTTGGTGAGTACCTTTAATAACAAGTATGGAAGATACGATTTTCTTTTAGGAAAACTAGCAAGCCCCGTCTTACGACAAACTGAGTTGATATTTCGAGATAACTAAGGTACAGTGCAAAGACAAAGTAGTCCTTTTTAGAGTACAGAAGGAGCGACTACAGAAAAAGAAGTCGAGAAGAAGTAACTGGCGCACCGACACTTGAATCACTGGCTCTTGGGTGCGCCGAATTCCAACCTCACGAGTCGTCAACATAGCACCGCCGCCTGACTGAGAAAGAGAGTGCTTGGATCACAACATAGTATCGAAACAAGGTCTACAGCTGCGAGAAAAGACGAAAAAACATCTAACATGAATTTGGAATGTTGTTAGGTCCCTGTAGTGCATAATGTTGTCTGATGCTTTTAAGTCAGTCCCGATAGCTTCTGATGGAAATAAAGATGACATTAGAGAAATCGTAGACAATTGTAACCTAGCATTCGAACTGAGACCAAGCCATAGGCATAGTGTGTTGCTAAAATTTGTTAAAACTAGGATTGCGGGTGCAGCTAGGAGTAAACTAGTCGTACGTGATTTGACAGCAACTTGGGCAGATGCAAAAGGAATTTTATTGGAGAACTATGAGTCAAAATGGACTTTGGATTACCCTGTGTGCTTATTATTTTCTAGTAGACAGAAGAGGGTCGGAAGTAGGCCGGATGAGTGAGTCGCGTTGTCACAACAGTTCTGAGAAGCCGTCCAAGGAATGATGAAGGCATCAGATGTTCCAGGTAGCCATGCTCTAATTGGGAAGCTGGCGCGAGCAGTGTTTGTACAGAGAATCGCAGATGAGAGGATTAAACGAGTCGTGAGAGCAAAAGGAGAGGACTGAACGTTAGTACAAGTAGTAGATGTAGGATTAATGGTAGTAGTATCCATCAACTCTTCTAAAGAAAGGTTCTGTGAATCTAGTTACCCGAGAGATTACTGTTTTTGACGTAAGAGAGAAGGCCATCACGCGAGGAACTGACTGAACCACTATGGAGAAACGCGCCAGGAAAGTAGACGCCATGCGGTCGAGTTGAAGTGGAGCAGAGAAACGGGTAGCCTACCCTCCACCACCGCCGAGAAGGATAGAGGAAACGATATGAAGAGGTAAAACAAATAGAAATGAGCATTTCGCGTCATTGGCCGGGAGGCCCCTTACGGGGTAGGTCCGGCCGCCTTGGTGCAGGTCTTATTACATTCGACGCCACATTGGGCGACCTGCGCGCCGGATGGGGATGAAATGATGATGAAGACAACATATCACCCAGTCCCTGAGCGGAGAAACTCCCCGACCCAGCCGGGAATCGAACCCGGGCCCCTTAGGACAGCAGTTCGTCACGCTGACGATTTTTATTTTATATTTTCAATTTTTTGTTCGATATAGTTCGTTGCGTTTGGTCTGGGCGGACGTCACAAGACAAGACATCAAGAAGATCGTTGATTCCTTGACTCAGTTTTTTTTATTACAGAGAGCACGCAGCCCTCTGACCGAACACGCTGAGCTACCGTGCCGACACCATTCAGCTATCGGGGCGGACTATGTAGAGGTAATCACAGGGAAATTAGAAGCAAGCAACCGCATGTTTGTCGTCGATGCGATCCTCAACGCCGTTCAGGGCCATGTGATCAGGCGAGTCCCGTGTTATGTTTTGTTTGTAAAGAATTACGACACTTAGCCCGTCAAAGAAGAAGAAAATGCAAAAAGGTAGGAATTTAAGGAGATGGGACCTGGATAAACTGAAAGAACCAGAGGTTTTAGGAAGTTTCAGAGAGAGTATTAGGGAACGATTCACAAGAACAGGGGAAAGAAATTCATTCGACGAAGAGTGGGTAGCTTTGAGTGATGAAATAGTGAAAGCAGCAGAGGATCAAGTGGGTAAAAAGACGAGGGCTAGTAGAAATCCTTGGGTGATAGAAGAGATATTGAATTTAACTGATGAAAGGAGAAACATAAAAATGCAGCAAATGAAGCATGCGAAAAGGAATACAGACGTCTCAAAAATGAAATCGACACGAAGTGCAAAATGGCTAAGCAGGGATGACTAGAGGACAAATGTAAGGATGTAGAATCATGTATCACTAGGGGTAAGATAGATACTGCCTATAGGAAAATTAAAGAGACCTTTCGAGAAAAGAGAACCACCTGTATGAATATCAAGAGCTCAGATGGAAAACCCGTCCTAAGCAAAGAAGGGAGAGCAGAAAGGTGGGAGGAGTATAAAGAGGGTGTATACAAGGGCGATGTACTTGAGGGAAATATTGTGGAAATAGAGGAGGACGTAGATGAAGATGAAATGGGAGATATGATACTGCGTGAAAAATCTGACACAGCACTGAAAGACTTAAGTCGAAACAAGGCTCCGGGAGTAGACGACATTCCATTAGAACTACTGGTAGCCTTGGGAGAGCCAGCCTTGACAAAATTCTTCCATATGGTGAGCAAGATTTATGAGACAGCCGAAATACACTCAGACTTCAAGAACAATATAATAAGTCACGGTTGCAAAACAGCAACACTAATTTTTTACAGAAGAATGGAAAAACTGGTAAAAGCCGACCTTGGGGAAGATCGGTTTGGATTCCGTAGAAATGTTGGAACACGTGAGGCAATGCTGACCCTATTTTAGAAGATAATGTAGGTTAAGGAAAAGCAAACATACATTTCTAGCATTTGTAGACTTAGGGAAAGCTTTTGACTATGATGACTGGAATACTCTCTGCAATACTCAAATTCTGAAGGCGGCAGGGTTAAAATACAGGGAGTGAAAGGCTATTTACAATTTGTACAGAAACCAGGTGGCAATTATAAGAGTCGAGGGGCACGAAAGGGAAGCAGTGGTTGAGAAGGGAGTGAAACATGGTTTAGCCTATCCCCGATGTTATTCAATCTGTATACTGAGCGAGCAGTAAAGGAAACAAAAGAAAAATATGGAGTAGGAATTAAAAGCCACGGAAAAGAAATAAAAACTTTGAGGTTTGCCGACGACATTGTAATTCTGTCAGAGACAGCAAAGGACCTGGAAGAGCAACGGAACGGAAAGGACAGTGTCTTGAAAGGAGGATATAAGATGACCATCAACAGAAACAAAACGAGGATAATGGAATGTAGTCGAATTAAATCAGGTGATGCTGAAGGAATCAGATTAGGAAGTGAGACACTTAAAGTAGTAAATCAGTCTTGCTATTTATGGAGTAAAATAACTAATGATGATCGAAGTAGAGAGGAGATAACATGTAGACTGGCTATGGCAAGGAAAGCGTTCCTGGTTCAAATGGCTCTGAGCACTATGGGACTTAACATCTGAGGTCATCAGTCCCCTAGAACTACTTAACCCTAACTAACCTAAGGACATCACACACATCCATGCCCGAGGTAGGATTCGAACCTGCGACCGTAGCGGTCGCGCGGTTCCACATTGAAGCGTCTAGATCCGCTCGGTCACAGCGGCCGGCAAAGTGTCAGAAAATCTTTTCTGAAAATATTTGTATAGGGTGCGTCCACGTATGGAAGTGAAACATAGACGATAGATAAATAGTTTAGACAAGAAGAGAATAGAAGCTTTAGAAATGTGGTGCTACAGAAGAATGCTGAAGGTTAGATGGGCGGATCTTGTAACTAATGAAAAGGTACTGAATAGAATCGGGGAGTAGAGTAATTTGTGACACAACCTGACTAAAAGAAGGGATCGGTTGGCAGGACACGTTCTGCGGCATGTAGGGATCACCAATTTAGTACTGGAGGGCAGTATGGAGGGTAAAAATCGTAGAGGGAGACCAAGAGATGAATACAGTAATCAGATTCAGAGGCATGTATGTTACAGTAGTTATTCGGAGATGAAGAGGCCTGCACTGGATAGAGTAGCACGAAGAGCTGCATCAAACCAGTCTCTGGACTGAAGACCCGCCACGGTCGCAGGTTCGAATCCTGCCTCGGGCATGGATGTGTGTGATGTCCTTGGGCTAGTTAGGTTTAAGTAGTTCTAAGTTCTAGGGGACTGATGACCATAGATGTTTAGTCCCATAGTGCTCAGAGCCATTTGAACCATTTTTGAACTGAAGACCACAACAACAACAACTGCTCGCCAATGTAATGCCGATCTTAGGCTATCGAATACGAGACTTTGAAACTGGAGAATGAACGTTGTACTCAGTAGACTGCAAGGCCGGGAATTGTTCTGTAAATGTTATATGAGCCCAACAAAGCGCTGGGACCACAAGTTTTATTGTAGATAGTGTTTCCGAGGTGAGCGTAATAACGGAATTAGCATTCTGAAGTATGGCTTGCTGTAACGCTGACGAAAGAACAAAACTTAGAGCATCCACTAGAGAAGTTATGTAGATGCGCAGAGCCGTCATGTTAAGACTGAGGATAGATGATTAAGTGCGTGTGTGGAACAGAAGTTTCAAATAAAGGACGACGAGTTAGACATCCCGTATGAAGGTCAACGGCCTTGCTGCAGTGGTAACACCGGTTCCCGTCAGATCATCGAAGTTAAGGACTGTCGGACTTGGCTAGCACTTCGATGCGCCACCATCATGGTCTGACGAGTATTGTTGGCAAGCGGGGTGCACTCAGCCATTTGAAGGTTAATTCAAGAGCTACTTGATTGAAAAGTAGCGGCGGAACCTGTCACGAAAACTGACAACGGCCGGGAGAGCGGTGTGCCCTCTGTATCCGCATCTGGTAACGCCTAAGTGCTGGGGATGACACGACGGCTGGTCAGTACCATAGTTTGAAAAGAATTTTTTTTTATGAAGGAATTTTAGGCAGATACTTCTGCGAGAGTCCTAAGGTAATCACAGAATACACAGTGAAGACGCTATGGGTCAAGGGCAGATCAGTATGGTTACAGACGTAATAGGAGCCGAACAGCCGAATCTTGTCGTCCGGGAGAGAACCGCATAGAGAGAAACGGGTCCCGAGGACTAATGCGACAGCAGAGGTATCAGCAGGAATTCAGGCAGGATTAGATTTAGAGCCGAGAGAAAAGAGAGACCTCCAAAGCGAGGAACCTGAAGAGATAAAAGGCGATAAGATGCTGCAGCTAAGGGAAACAAGGAAGAGAGACGAGAAGCACATGGAAAGGAGAGAGAGCCCGAGTGACGTTATACGAATAGGCCCACGAGAAGAAAAGATTTTAAGTATTAAAATGCAGAACACGTATCTGACCGACGGATTAGTTGAGAAGAAGCATTTTCAAATGGGCGTGTATTTGCCTGCAGCCTTGGTGACCGTGCAGAGAGGCACATGAGTCACGAGTGTTTTGAAATACCACGGAAGAAGAATTTATATTGGAAGGTCGCAAAGTAAAGATAGAAACAGTACCTGACAAGGCGAGGAACGCTACATACGTAATGTAGTTGCAGTTGACTGAAAGGCAAGGTCGCGAATTAGCAGATTATAGCAAATGGAGCGACTGGATCGCTTAAACAAAGAAGAAAAGTCTTCGATTATTGAATCGTGTATTGTATATCATGATGTATTTCACCCACCAAGCGATAGATTAATGTACCTTGACACCGTGAAGCGCGAAATTACTTTGAAGCCACAAGCACAAGGGAGTGCAATAATTACTCAGCCATATCGACTACCAGAGGCGCAGAAGGAAGTCTTCTGTGAGGTGATGTTAAGAGGTTATCATTACGTCGAGCAACTAGGTGGAATTTTCCGTTATGAATGATTCCGAAAAACATAGATGCTTTCAGCGAAAGCTGAATGACATTTGCTTTAGTAATGTATTTCCGCTACGCGGTATTGATGAGATTTTAGATAGTTTAGGAAAAGCCAAGTTCTTCACCACTTTAGACTGTGCAAAAGGTTACCACCAGATACTGTTTGATGACGGTTATAGGGAGAAAATAGTCTTCTTTACCCCAGTATGACTTTACGAATACACAAGATTACCAATGTGGTTAACAGAGACTGATGAACACAGTACTAACCGGAGTTCAGGGGCACATGATGTTTGTGTATATATAGATGATGTGGTCGTAATCGGATCTACGTTAGAAGAGCATAATGCTAGACTTGGAGAAGCGTTTGAGAGGTCCCGACTAAACAGTTTAGAATTGCGGGTTGAGAAGTATAAGTTCCTACGGAAACAAGTAACACACTTGAGGCACATACTAGCGATAGAAGGATTAAAACCCGACCCACAGAAAGGGAGCGTGATAAAACAGTATTCAAGACCCAGCGCCACGAAGCTATTAACAGAGCTTTCTAGGATGCGTGTTATTTTATCGTCGTTTTATTAAGAACTTTAGTCAGATAGCGAAAACGTTACACGAATCATTGATGAAAGGATGAAACTAAGAGCGGTCGATTCAGCAGGAAGCAGCTTTCCAGGAATCAAAAGGGAAAATAGTAAGCCCCCGATCTTACAGTATCGTGATTTTACGAAACAATTCATAATTACAACGGACTATAACAAGCAGTCGATCCGTACCTTACTGTGCCAAGCAGAAGTGTGGCAGGATTTTCCAGCAGCCTTTGGAGCCAGAAAGTTGAACTGAGCCGAGAGGGGATATAGTATTATCGAGCGAGAGCTCTAAGCCATAGTATAGGCAGTGAAGCACTACGGAAGAAGATTCATTGTATGTACTAATCACAAACCCTTGAAATGGTTTGCGCATATAATCGATCCATCGCCAAGATCTACATCTACATCTACATGGTTACTCTGCAATTCATACTTAAGTGCCTGGCAGAGGGTTCATCGAACCATTTTCGTGCTACTACTCTACCATTCCACTCTCGAATGACGCCTGGGAAAAAGGAACACCTAAATCTTTCCGTTAGAGCTTTTATTTCTCTTATGTTATTATGATGATCATTTCTCCCTCCGTAGGTGGGTGTCAACAAAATATTTTCGCATTCGGAAGAGAAAAATGGCTCTGAGCACTATGGGACTTAACATCTATGGTCATCAGTCCCCTAGAACTTAGAACTACTTAAACCAAACTAACCTAAGGACATCACACAACACCCAGTCATCACGAGGCTGAGAAAATCCCTGACCCCGCCGGGAATCGAACCCGGTAACCCGGGCGCGGGAAACGAGAACGCTACCGCACGACCACGAGCTGCGGACTCGGAAGAGAAAGTTGGTGACTGAAATTTCGTAAATAGATCGCGCCGCAAAGAAAAGCGTCTTTGTTTCAGTGATTGCCACCCCAACTCGCGTATCATATCAGCGACACTCTCACCCCTATTGCGTGGTAACACGAAACGAGCTGCCCTTCTTTGCACCTTTTCGATGTCCTCCGTCAATCCTACCTAGTAAGGCTCCCACACCGCGCACCAATATTTCAGTAGAGGACGGACAAATGTAATGTAGTCTGTCTCTGTAGTGGGTTTGTTGTATCTTCGAAGTATTCTGCCAACAAAGCGCGTTCTTTGTTTCGCCTTCCCCACAATATTATCTATGTGGTCTTTCCAATTTAAGTTGCTCGTAACTGTAATTCCTAGGTATTTAGTCGAATTGACAGACCTTAGACTTGTGCAATTTAACGTATACCCAAAATTTATCGGATTCTTTTAGTATCCATGTGGATGACCTCGCACATTTCTTTGTTTACTGCCAATTGCCACTTATCGCACCATACAGAAATTCTCTCTAGATCATTTTGTAATTGGAATTGGTCGTCTGATGATTTTACTAGACGGTATATTACAGCGTCGTCTGCAAACAATCTAAGGGGGCTGCTCAGATTATCGCCTAGGTCATTTACGTAAATCAGGAACAGCAGAGGGCCTATGACACTACCTTGCGCAACGCCAGATATCACTTCTGTTCTATTCGGTGATTTACCGTCTATCACTACGAACTGTGACCTGAGAGGAAATCACGAATCCAGTCACACAACTGAGACGATACTTCATATACAAGCAAGTTGATTAATAGTCGCTTGTGAGGAACGGTATCAAAGGAAATTCAGGATCAAATTGGGAGAATACGACTTTGAGATAATATACAAAAAGGGATCACAAACACAGCAGCAGATGGATTGCCACGGATACCAGAAGACCCAGCTGCAGTAATTGAGAATGTGAAAGGGATCGACGAGGAAGCATAAGATGACCAGCAAACAGTGGTTAGTGAAGAGGGAAGCAAGTTATTCTGAAGCAAATTCACGATTCGCCAATAGGTGAACACCAAGGAGTCAGTCGCATATACGACCGTACCCAAAGGTATAAATCATGAAGAGCTATGAAGAAAGACATAGAAGAGTACCGGGTGATCAAAAAGCCAGTATAAATTTGAAAACTGAATAAATCACGGAATAATGTAGATAGAGAGATACAAATTGACACACATGCTTGGAATGACATTGGGTTTTATTAGAACCAATAAAATACATAAGTTCAAAAAGTGTCCGACAGATGGCGCTTCATCTGACCAAAATAGCAATAAGTAGCATAACAAAGTAAGACAAAGCAAAGATGATGTTCTTTACAGGAAATGCTCAATATGTCCACCATCATTCCTCAACAATAGCTGTAGTCTGGGAATAATGTTGTGAACAGCACTGTCAAGCACGTCCGGAGTTATGGTGAGGCATTGGCGTCGGATGTTGTCTTTTAGCATCCCTAGAGATGTCGGTCGATCACGATACACTTGCGACTTCAGGTAACCCCAAAGCCAATAATCGCACGGACTGAGGTCTGGGGACCTGGGAAGCCAAGCATGACGAAAGTGGCGGCTGAGCACACGATCATCACCAAACGACGCGCGCAATAGATCTTTCACGCGTCTAGCAGTATGGGGAGCGCCATCCTGCATAAACATCGTACGTTCCAGCAGGTGTTTATCAGCCAGGCTGGTGATGATGCGATTCTGTAACATATCGGCGTACCTCTCACCCGTCCCGGTAGCAGTCAGTGACGTTTTGCTGTCATGCGCCATCTGTCGGACATTTTGTGAACTTCGTTTTTTTTTTTTTTGCTTCTAATAAAACCCCATATCATTTCAAGTATGTGTGTCAATTTTTACCTCTCTATTTACATTATTCCGTGGTTTATTAAGTTTTCAAATTTATACCGACTTATTGATCATCCGGTACATTCGAAGTTGTGAGAGTTATCACAGTAACACGATTACCCAGAATAAGGTGAAGATGTCCTTAGTATTGACCGACATACCTAACTAGGTATTTGCTCATTGTGATATCGATGTAGACGGACCGCTTCAGATTACAGAGAAAGAGAATAGGCACAGCTTAAGTTTCAGGGTGCCCTCACGAAATGCATTGTATCAGATCCTATAACATACGGTAACATGATGCTGACACAATAGTGTGAGTATTAGTCAAGAGAATTATTTATAATTACGGAAAACGGTCAGTATGTTAAGTGACTGATGAACAAACTAAGCGACATCTTCAAGGCGGTTTGTCATTTACTGAAGATCGATAATATTCAATCTTGCGCATATCATCCTCAAACAAACAAAGCACTTGAAAGGAGGCATCGAAGGCTAATAAAACATCTACACCATTATATGAGAACGAAGCAGGAAAACTGTAATGAATGAACACATTTTGCCACTTTCATATATAACACCAAAATGCATTCATCAACGTGGTTCGCTCCATTTCAGTCATTTCTCGGGAGAACATGCAACATACCTGAGATCCTACAGAAAAGAGTAGCAGAACATGAGAGATTCAATTGAGAGACACACATTTCCGTCTATACGTAAGCAACCACTACTACCATCGTGAATATACGAGTAAGGCTTACACATCTCAGCTGCAGTGTTCAGCGCAGAAAGTGGAAAGAAGAGGTGTTACAGCTATGTGCATTATGAAGTGAATTGTGACCCTGCTCATGAAAAGCTCTGCAACACTAAGTGAAACTATTGCTAAGCGCAGTGCTTCATCACTATGTGCATAAAATCACAGATGAAGAATGGAGAAGATGTGATTACTTATTGTAAATATATGTGTTACAAGGGTGTATTAATTGTATAAATGGAAGAATATATGTATGTATACTTTTGTGTAAAAAGAAAAGAGAAACCTACGTAGCTATGTACATAAAGGGTGACAATTATTGAACTATATGAAATAAAATCGTTATAATCATCGTCGAATCGATGGCAGGAAACAAGAAAAAATCATCGAAGTACGAATATCAGCTGCAAGCCTCGTAACTTAGGAGGAGGTGCACAGTGCAAGCCATTTTCATCAGTCCATTAAGAGATCATATGCACTGAGAAATCACTTATTTCACGCTCATTGATTGCGAGTTGGAGGTAAAAAGCCATGCAGTCACGTATCATCTGTAAGCAAAGAGGCCAGACGCCTCATATAGAGGCCCTCAACCGTCAAGCAGTGCAGAGTCTACTTGAGTTCAGCAGAGTTCGAGAGTTCCAGTGGACAGAAGAGCCGCCTTGGATGAACAAGCCTACAGCACATGCTATATAAGTGAGTAATTAACAATGTACACTAAGAAGGACTTGCAAAGCTAGCTCATGGATACTTCTCGGCTAGGGTTATTGGTTTCCATCATACACTGTGATGAATACTTGAACCTGAGGGTTCAATTACAACAATAGAATCTGGCAATTCCTTGGTTTGTCACCTGTGGTGCCGTACATTACTGTGTATCCCCAAATATTGGTAAAGCTACAGACTGGGGTAACCATTTGTTCCCGTAATGTTTTACGCTTACTAAAGTTATAAACTAATGCCTATGCTCTTCTGCATATTCTTTGCTAAAATTTAAAGAAGCAATAAAAAGCTGTCCAATAAACCAACCCACAGTCCCATCACCATATCTCCTTTCTCAGCCTAACATCTGAGCTATTCTGTACTGTCTCCAACCACAGAGATCTGAAAAATCTTAGCTTTACCACATCGCTGTTTCACTGCTATATGCGGACACTCGTGGACAAAGAAATAGTACGACATGTTTATGAGAATTAATTCTCGGGATCAACGGTATTATAGTACAGTTATGAATGAATATTTGATGAATTTATAATGCAGTTATCTCCTGAGTTAGAAAGAAAGTTAAATGAGATAATTCAGTCCAGAGTAGTTTCAGTTTTTAAAAAAGTTTCTGATTTGATGTGTTAAAAGATTGTGAAAAAAGAAAAAAAATGTAAAAATGTTAATTGACTTTTTGGGATCCAACAAATTTCCTAGCACGGAAGACAAGTTTTTTACTGAGAACCAGGACAGAGTATTTGAAATGTTGAACTGAATTAAATGTATTTTTCCGAAGCTATTAATCAGTTTTTGCTTTGTTGTCCTGTTTTTGAATGCATTGATTCCACGGTGGGTGGGGAATAATGGGGGGGGGGGGAGGGGTTCAGTGCCTGATCCATGGGGTTTTCGGAGGCCATATGATTAGTGATAACTGCACCACAGTCGTATTTAGGCAGCTATCGTCCTTCAACACTGAAGAACGATAGCTGCGGATTGACGCGTTTCGGCGCAGTACGTGGCTAATAGTCATGAGTTCCAGCAAAGGCGGCTGGAATGTAAACTGCCTAAATATCGGTGCCGGAACACCAATTGCGTGTAGTGTAAAAAATAAGTTGGGTTAGTGAATTGCAACGATGAAAATGTCAGAGCAAAAAAGTACAACAGCGCTAAAAACTTCTATTAAAAGTCGAATTTCTGTAAATATCCAGAGTGAATCACCTAAAACTTGCAACGCAAATATTGCGGAAATGGAAAGTGCTATTGATGTGCAGTTTTCACATAATGGGTTGGTAGTCAGGGGCTCGTATTGTAGCCAATCAACAGATTGTAATAATACTTACAAAGAGTATTTTTGTGCAAATATACACTGTTTTAAATGGAACAATGGCTATTGATATTAACAAACTAAAAGTATAGTAAATTAGAATGTCAATGGTGTTTGCTGCAGGAGTCTATTGCGAGTCGTTTACGAAATATCATATTTTGAAAAGTTCCCACACCGTCAGTTGTACAATATCTATGGTAGCACACACTGAAGAACAGCGTAAGTGCTTACACTAGTTATTTGGATTCTGACCAGTAACGAGGCAATTGACCATCGCAGGTTGTGTTCAAAATGACCACTAGCAGCAGCAATACATGCTTCCTCTCTGGTATGGAATGAATACTGCACAAGTGCTAGAATTTCAGGGCAGGCTGCAGTAATACATCGTTGCATATCATTGGGTGTAGCCAGCATGTCCTTGCAGACAGCATCTCTCAGCTTTCCCCAGGGGAAAAAAGTCTGTAGGCGTCAAATCCGGGGTACACGTCCTCTGCATGCAGTCCAACGATTTGGAAATAATTCATGGAGACATGCTGTAGTACTTAGTGCACTATGGGCTGGGCGCCCATCATATTGATACCACAGGCTTCTCCTAGTCTGTAGAGAAAAGTCTTCTAGCATCTGTGGAAGATGGTCTGTTAGGAGGCTGCGATACTTGTGTGTATTGTGTTCTGTCTATGAAAAACAGGCCAATGAGTTGATGGTTCACTATCCCACACCACATGTTTTCACTCCATGGACGCTGATGTTCCATCTGACGAAACCAACAGGGACTGTCAACAGACCAATAGTGCATGTTTCAGACGGTTACCTGGCCATAATTGGTAAATGTGGCTTCGTCACTGAACAAGATAAATGATACACCTGGAGTATCCTGTCTTAATGCTCATGTACAGAAATTAACACAATTCTCATAATCGTTTCCATGTAGCTATTGATGAAATATGGCTGGCCCAGACGTAGCGACCTATACAGGTTAGTCTAGGTACAAAGATGAGCTGTGTGCGGCCAGAAATGGCTAAATCCCGGAGCACGTGGATGGCGGTTGCTGGCATCGCTATGGTGCAGAAGATGGACCAGAAATGGCGGAATGTAACACAGTATGAAATATGATTACTTACAACTCTTAGAAATTCACAAACAATCCTGTTGGAGGAACATCCGCAACTGAGCATTATACCACAGGTTGAAAATACCGCTTCAGTTATAAAGTTCTTTTGTTATCACAATCGCTTATATTATAGGATGACTAAGGAAAATGGATCCTTAAGTCTTACTTCTTATATCAAGTGCAATCTCATAAATATCTCTCCAGTACACTTACTTTGACTAGGGTCAAGCTTTTTGGTTTCTTTTTTTTTTTTTTTTTAATTGCTGAATTTTGTTTTCCATTCTTCTTACAGTATATTACTACTGTCTGCAACTTTGACACATGGGCTCTTAAGCTCATCTTGCAATTGCTCTAGTTCTTATTGCTGCCTTCAGGATTGTGTGGATGATATTTTTCTGAAAGTGTGACGGTATGCTTCCAGTCTCATAGATCCTACAAACCAGCTTGAGTAGTCCTGTTCTGCGCTCATAGGTAGCACACCGCACATCGTACAATTCCATTGCGGCGCTCGGGGGCCACAGCACCAAGTTACGACACCTGAAGATGGGCTTTTAAAATCCCGAAACCGGTCGTGTGATAATAAAACAACTTTGCAACTGAAGCGGTATTTTCAACCTCTGGTCTTAGAAATTCAATAATCACATTTACATACTAAAGCAAATGTGAATATGTCCGTGATCTCAGAAAAATGAGTTGCATGCAATGAAACAATAATACTTCCAATAATTTAAAATCTACATAAGTTCATTTTACAGTTACTAAACATTTTCTCAATGAATTTCAGAAATAATAATTTTTATACACTTTGTGCAATTTTAACACACGATGTCTCGGATAATAGCATTGCATTATAGATTAAAGTGGAGCAAGACAGCACACTTAAGGTTTAATTAGAGATATACTGAGGGAAACTTCACAAATTACAATTATATTTTAACTGGCATTTCATCTGACCTTTGCCTATTATACAACAGACTATGGAAGTCGCATGTATAATTTAAACTGTAATTTGCACTGCGTAAAAAAGTTAATGCAAACTTGAAGCCTTACCCGACTATGTGGCAAGAGTGTGTTTCTAGTGGGGTTAATTTTGTGCATTATCATCAAATGAGAAAAACAAATGTGTCACCCAGTTCTTCTTCTTTATTTACTTTATAGCGTACATTAACATAATCTGCCTTGTTTCTCAGCATATAATCCTTACTGTTGATACAAGAGTGGATTTAATGAACAATTCTGGGACCTGGGAAAAAAACCTGCAAAAATATTCAAATCGGAGGAAAAGCTGTTTAACAGATATCAGAAATGAGGTGCCCAGAACCTTCATAACAAGAACGGGATTCATGCCACCACTCCTCGCACTTTAGACATTGAATGCAGTCTTCTGTTTGTGGGTTATTGTACTTTTCAGTATAGCCTCGACAGTGAAAAGGTTATGTATTTTCCGTCTACGTATTTAAGTTTTCCTTCACTTTCTTTTTATTTGCTTGATCAGAATCAAATAGTTTCCTCTTTGGTTTCTTTATTTCTTGTTCTGTTGATTGGGATTCCATATGCTTCTTGAATGAGGCACCAGATTCTATTTCTAATCTCTTCCCTTTCGTCTGTCTTTTTTTGGCAATCTTTTCTTCTTGGCAAAGGAATTATTTCTTTTGGGGAAACGTAGGTACTTGGTCCTGGTTGTGAACTTTGGCTCTTGAGAGATCCAGCTTCAGTTGCAGATACATCATTAAGTTTTCACTTAGATCTGTAATTGTCGAAGGCAGGAAATCTTCCTCTGTAATTATGTGAAGATCGACTGGATAAATGCCGCATGTCTTGAACTTCTTTGTTGTCTTTGTCATTGATGCCGTCCTTTGATAAGCGTTTACAAACAACTCAGAAACAAATTATTGAATAATTGTATATCCAGGGTGCTTAATAAGCCACTGGTCGCATGCTTGTGAATAAAAGTCCCGCAGCGGCTTGAAAAAGTATCGGTCCAGTGGCTACAGTTTGTGGCTGCTGTATGGAGGAATGGTAAGCACGTGAATTTTACGCAATAAATGCTGTCATTCAGACTCAAATGTGACGAGTGACTGTCCAAAATTAACAATATTGGATTTTCCTCGGTTGGCTGCATATGTGTCTCAAAATCTTGTAGCCATGTGACATATAGATCTGAGCTTATGTACCCAATGTCCAAACACATCATTAGTGACACAGGAGGGGCACCATTTCTCAAACTCTCCTTCATCCTTTTCCAACGAAATATTATTCCTGGAGGGATGTAATTCCCCCCATCTCCCATACAACATACAACCGTTATCAACTGATCTCTTTCTCCGGATGCAATTTTGCCACGTGTTGCAATCACTTTCGGATCTTCGTCATGAACAGTTGTAATCACCGATTAGTCTATGTAGTTTATGCGATGAGATTCAAATTTATCTCTCTCCACTAGCGTCGAAAGATTATCAAAGAAGTGTTCGTTCTTTGTTTGTTGAAGTCCATCATCCGTCCCAGACTAGTTTTCTGTGGGATCCAAATCCTAAGGTTTCGTCTTGCATGAAACCATAAGCCCAGTCCTTTCCGGGCATCTTAATTTTTTGTATGATTTTGTTTTTATATTATTCCTCTTAGAGTAGTCATGAGTAGGTCTCTGAAATCTTTCAGTGTCATACCATAAAAACATCGGTCCAGAGATCTGCAGTGTTCAGCGAGTTCCAGTTCCTGCTCATCACTAAAAGTTCTTCCAGATCTTCCCAGTTTCTTTATCCCAAAACCCTGAAAAAGTAGGAGTAGGAGTATTAATTTTATCTTTACGTAGGCAACAGTCCCCAAAATAAAAAATTAAACAATAAAACTACACTTGAAAGGGGATTCCTGAGGGCAGCTTCATTGATTCCTAGCTCCCTCGCTACTTGTCGTTAACACTTCCCTTTTTTCAAGCTCTCTTTTGCTGCTTAAAGCATTTCTGGAGTGCATGGCTTCCATCCGGATTTCCTTTTGTAGATGCTTCAATAGAAAAAAAATTGACACTTTGAAGACTACTATCGGTGTATAATATCCTCTTGTGACGTTCATAAATACTTCTAGTTTCATATCAATGAAAAGTTGATAATTATAACGGAAGGGCTAAGATTACGCACTGCGCAGCGTTACCCCATCTGCGACGAGTAAACTTGCCCCACAGTACGATACTGCAGCTTTCACCTGCACATGGAAACACTTCGTAGGAATGGTAATGTGTTACTATATCACAAGACTGACAATACATCGCATTACACAATGAAATGCATAAATCCACTATTGCTTGCGTTATAGCTTATTTCAGCAACACAAAATTTTATATTAAAATAACGTAAAACAATTCTTACTGCACAGTCTTTGACACAAGAACAACAACCAAACTACAGCAACAATGAATCAGCCACGGAGGCTAGTTTGTGCCCTGCAGAGTACCCATCTGCTGGATTATTAAAACTGCGATGTAAGAGTTGTGCAGTCTTACTCACCACGCAGACTTCTTCACTACTCTAGCTATAATCCCGGAAAGATACACATCTGTGTCAAATTTATTTATTTGTCTATTACTTTGTTACATCATTTTTATTATGCAAATTTTTGTGAGACTATAGTATCCTCACAATAACACAGCAACTGAATGCATCATGTGTACCTCATGTCTTGTCATACTTGCCTAATTATTTGATTAATATTGATATTCTGCCTGATGTTACGTATGATATTCGGTTGTCTGGGCGAGAGACTGAGCGGTGAACGGCTGCTAGAAAACTTTAGCTTTTGAAGGGACTTTCGCAAGGTCTAAATGTGCTCTACGGCAGAACTTTTAACTTTCCTGGCTGCATCATGGAACTGAAATTAGACAGAATAGGAGTTCCTACTCGTTATCTCTCGTGTGTTGATGGATAAATCGTGAAGCTGAGTTCTGAACTATTTTGAACTGATGAATATTTCCTGTATTGTGATCACTAAATGAGCTTTTTCTTCGCACATCTTAGAATGATTATTTAGCTTGGGAATTGTGTTACCATTCTTGTTGCTTACTTAACGTAAATTTATTGCATTTTAATAAGGTTATCTTTCTGTCTGTATTATAACTGATAATCGTTGGACTACATTCCGTTTATTTGAGATTTCTTTCTCTAGTAAACATTAATCAACATAATGTTCAGGTGTCGTTTACATCAATTTCATACGTTAGAATAAAGACATTTTTACTAATTAGTCATTTATCTTTTATTTAATATTTCTGATTAGTTTATTAATTTGCAATTCGAGCCAGTTCACAGACTATTTGACTGCAGGATCTCAGCCACAGGTTATTATTTGCAGCGAGTTAGCTGCTGGGCACGAAAGCGGACGTGTACGACTTGAACCAACGATTTCATCGAGCCATCCATGTGAAACAGAGCCGTGCATTACCTAAGGTTCAAGTAACTTCAGGTAAAATCACATTACTATGCAGCACCCTTACAATCTCTTAAGACTGTGTCTTTCCTTCCTGCCGTCCGCGGTGGCTGAGCGGTTCTAGGCGCTTCAGTCCGAAACCGCGGGACTGCTACGGGCGCAGGTTCGAATCCTGCCTCGGACATGGATGTGTGTGATGTCCTTAGGTTAGTTAGGTTTAAGTAGTTCTAAGTTCTAGGGGACTGATGACCTCAGATGTTAAGTCTCATAGCACTCAGAGCCATTGTCTTTTCATCCTGTATAAAAACAATATTGCTGTTATAAGAGTCGAAGACATGAAAAGAAAACAGTAATTGAGAAGGTAGTAGTGACAGGATTACAGGCTATTCCTCATGCTATTCAGTGAGTACATAGACTAAACATTAAAGAAAACAAGGGAAAGTTTTGCAAAGGGGGCTGTAGATCAAGTAGAGGAAATTAATACATCAAAGTTTTCCACCATTGTAACTGTGCCAAAGACAGCAGTTGGAATAGCATTTAACCGAAGTGGATAGTGTCTTGGCAAGAAGTTATAGGACGTAAATCGACAGAGGCATTGGACTGCATTCGAATTAAGGGAGATGATGTTAAGGGAATTAGATTAGGAAACGAGATACTGGAAGTATAATACGAGTTTTGTTATTTGGGGAGAAAAATAACAGAGGATGAACGATGTAAAGAGGATATAAAATTTAGACTGGCAATTAAATAATAAAAAAACAGAAATTGGTAACCATCTAGCGTCAATTTCAGTATTACGAAAATGTTTTCTGAAAGTATTTTGTTGAGAGTACCCTCATACTGACGCAAAACATGGACAGTTCAAATAAGAAGAAAATAAAAGCTTCGGAAACGTGATGCTGCAGGTAGATCGGTTGTGCTGTTCATTTTTAGAACACAACCTGCGACCAGTTTAGAGACAGAAGTGGTGGCACTTTCTCCAGGACCTGACCATCATTTTTCAGGATAATGTTCAAGCACGTACAGTGCAAGCTGTTACTGATTTGGTTTACTGATGGTGGTGCTAAGTGCTATACCACCTACGGCACTCCCCTAACTTACGCTCTCGTAAGTTCAACTCGATTTCTAAACTGAAGGAAACACTCACGGCATTCGCTTTAGAACTAATACAAATTCGTCGGGCAATAGACCGCGCAGCTCGAACTGTCAACACAAGTGGCGCTGCTGAGAGTATCCTACGTCTTCCACATCACTGGCACCGGGTTATACACAATGCTGGTGACTACTTTGAAAGTCAGTAAAACATTGAAACACGTATCTGTTTTGTACGAGCTGTAAATAAATAGTTGCCACTATTAAAGTTCCAACACTCTTACTCAAATATACTGTACCTTCCTCTACGTATGCAGGAGACTTTTCGTAATCAGAACCTCATTGGAGACTGGAAAATAAACATTATCAAAGGCTACAGTACACAAAATCGTAGGGCCTTCCACGCACAAAGGCTTAAAAGTATTCGCACATAAATAAACGTGCGATCCGCTGCGGAATCTTACGCTAATGTACAGTTTTAGACATAAAACTGACCGCCGGCCGGCCGCCACAGAGACGTAAGTCCGAGTCGTTCACTTAAGGTGGCCAATAAAACTGACCGCCCCTGACAACTCAGTCCAGCCATCTGCACAATCTGGCAACACTGTAAGATGGGGAAGTGTTAGGAGGACGTGTTGCTTACTTCCGAGGTGTTATGGATGGAGTAAGCCCGTAGTCTTGCGGTAATCGTCGTGCATTCTAAACTTACAGTCGCCTGTTCGCGTCCAACTGTTTTTCTTTATTACCACATTTCGGTCTAAAGTTATGAGTCTGATTGAACATCGAAGACAATTCGCTTAACATTCTACCCACCCGCAATAACAAGTATTCCAGAAACAATTCCGCAGGACAGCTCGTGGCCGCGTCGCGATCATAACAGCTTACGCTCGAGCGTTTCCTCGCGGTGCAGCGGCTACCGGCCACCGGCCAGACGCCACCCGCCGCCTGAAATCCGGCGCCGCCCATGTGAAGGCGGCGCCACGCTGTCAGTGTATGTATCAATGGCATTTTCGAATTTGAAGTTCTAGTTATCATCTTGCAGTTAAGCATTGGATTTTGCATACTTGAAAATCATGAACTACAGTTAAGCATTGTAAAATTGAGTCGCAAGTGGAAAAAGGTGTAACATCTGCAACACAAAGTTTACTTTGGTATAACAGAGGGGTGAATGTAGAGGAGGCAGCTAGAAAGATTTGAACTGTGCGTGGAGCGAGTGCTTTTGGGGAAAATACGCCAGAAAAAGATATTCTTGTTTCAACAAAGATCGTTGTGGCATTAATGATTTTCCACATTAAGGAAGTCTCGACTACTGATATATGTGACAGATTACCATTTTACCATTGTGCGACATTTGCATTCAACAGGCAAAGTTCCGAAGTCTGGTGTAGGAGTACTGCATGCTCTAATTCGAAACAACGAAAATCAACGGAGTGACTATTACTGAACGTCATCAGGTCGCTCATTGAGCATTCCTTTGCAGTACTGTTACTGGTGACGTGTTATGATGCCTTTATCGCTAACTTCCTAAGAAGAAATGGAAGGATGAGCCCCACCAAAAGACGTAGACTAGAGTGAAGTGTAGTGTGAACATAATATTTTACATTTGATAGCTCCATAAGTGTGTTTTGGACTACGAATTCTGCCCAAAGGTGTGTGTGCAACACAGCTGCAATTTGTTGTCAACAACTGAGACACCTTTCGGTCGCAGTGTAAGAAAGTCGAGCAACAAAACTACATCACCTGTGCTACTGCATGATAACTCACTCTGTTGATTTGAGAAACAAAACTATCCAGGAGATTGATAGGAAAGTCGTCTCTCGGACACTTGTATTGATAGGGAAGTCCTCTCTCAAGCACTTGTCCCTCTCGTCATATATTCGTAAAATATTACCTTTCCCGCTCTTGATCGATCAACAGTCAAGGCAATTCATTTCTAGACGAAAATACTCTTTAAAACTACTATGGTTTAATGACGTTAAAACAAGTAGGTTTCTACGGGCGTAGAATTTGTAAACAACTGTTGCATTGTCAGATTGTAGATATCGTGAAAGAAAATTCAGCTGCTGATTAATTTCTCTTTGATGATTACAGTTGCGTTTAGTAAACTAATGGAAAATGCAAATAAAATATTCAGTTTACTAATACAAATTAACTTCAGCTTACTACAGAAACATCACGACGGCAGTCTATCTTAATAAAGCATTAAGTTCAAAAATGGTTCGAAGGTCTCTGAAAACTTTGGGACTTTACTTCTGAGGTCATCAGTCCCCTAGAACTTAGAACTAGTTAAACCTAACTAACCTAACGACATCACACACATCCATGCCTGAGGAAGGATTCGAACCTGCAACCGTAGTGGTCGCGCAGTTCCAGACTGTAGCGAAGCATTGTGTCTGTAAGACTATTGATCCTATTTTAACACGAATTAGTAGGATATTACCGACTTTTGACTTAGAAAAGATCTGTATTTACTTCATTTCCTGTATCATTCGCAAGTATTATGAAAATGTGGCATTTCATAGATAAAATTATGTATACACAACAACAAAAAATATGTCGGCACAAAACAAAAGTGGCAATATGAAATTGACAGTACCGTAAGGTTTTCGCTCTGACAGTAAGGGTTACTGAAAGTACCAAGACGAATTTTGCTCGAGCGCTGTCTTACGATTCCCTTATTGAGTTTGTATCTGCCTGCTTGTAGCTCTACTACAAAAGAATTAAAAATCTGGCTTTCAGCGAGTCTAGAAAGGCGAACGACAGCAGCTTGCACTTGGTAGTCAAGCATGTTACCTGAGAAATGGTATTTTCCTAAAGTGGGAAGACATCCTTTTGTGGTTGAATTGTTGGCAAATATCAGTCAGACTTGTGCCGTTGGTCTAAGCGTTTCGGTGTGTTGAATTTGTACCAAAGGTTTTTCTACAGGTTTTTTCTGTCCCAAATAGAGAGTTGAAGTCTATCTTTAGTATTTTCACGGCATCTTGGTGAATTTTCCTCATAGTATTTTGGAGTGTGTTCCAGAATTTTTGGACATTTTTGGTGTTTTTCTTATTTCCGATGTTGGTGGGGCCATGTGCATTGATGAGCGTATATTTTTTACTGGGGCTCTGAATGAGTATAGTCATAAGTCGATTATTGATGGGTGTGATTTCTTTGACAGAACTGATGATAGATCTGTGTTCGAGAAATGCCATGGTCAAGATTGGTACGCCTGTCGCTACCTTTTGTTGCATTTTACTCTTGAAGATGCAATGATTTCCGAAATGCAAGGTTTCATTGTCAGTTAGTCGTGGTTCTTGAAGAGCAATGATGAGAATTTTTTGTCGGTCGAGTTAATATGTGAGATAATTTAGTTTTCGTTATTTGGATCAATGTATCGATGTTATGTTATATAAAAAAAAGCTCTTATGTGTGTGTAATCTTATGGGAATTAACTGCTAACGTCATCAGTCCCTAAGCTTACACACTACATAACCTAAATTATCCTAAGGACAAACACACACACACACCCATGCCCGAGGGAGGACTCGATCCTCCGCCGGGAACAGCCGAACAGTCCATGACTGCAGCGCCCAAGACCGCTCGGCTAATCCCGCGCTGCGTGTAGTTTTCAAATGCATGTTTTCTGCTTGTAGTGAAATTTACAAGAGATTTCAATATTCTCTGCCTTGCTAACCTGGCCTCCCCAGAATCCGAAATTCCAACTGCTGCCTGTCGACAGTTTGCTCTGTTCATGTTTAATTGTGTTTCATTTGTTTGGCCTGGGTAATTCCAGGACCGGACAGGAGCAGAGGGTGTTGAAGCCTTTGGAAGAAAATATTTTCAGCCGAGCTCATTGAGCTAACAGACGGTGACCACAGTAGCGGTAGTTTTCACTCAGACGTGCTTGGATTTTGAGTTCAACGGATTGAGTAGTCGTTGAGGATTGTGTTAGTATTTGGTTCACCCCAAGTATTTCATTTCCTCGGTACCACCAATATGGGGGAGGGTTTCCCCAATCGGCCCCACGGGATTATTATTATCATTATTTAATTGTCATTATGTCATCAGCAAATCCCATATGGTGCATCTTCCCACCACTGAAATAGATGTGTATTGTTCGACTCAGTATTTTCATCACATAATTATGGGTTATAATTACGTTACATTGCTGATAGTAGACATATTTCTCACCTTTTCTTGGGCAGTTGCTACCTGTTACTCCATCACAGGAATTTATGTGCGCAGCATTGTTGCAATACAGATGTTCAAATTATCCGATTTCTGTAATTTCATTTCGATACCAGATCGTTCTAATCGAATTCAGCCAGTCAGGCTTAATGTGGATATCCGAATACGACTCTCATCATTTGATACACTGGGTAAACCACATTCTTAATCGGACGGTTGAATCTAGATCACGTATTTATGACAGGGCCTGAATTCTTAAACACTGTGACAAATAATAATACAATGTGCTTATTACTAATATTTTATTTAAATATAAATATATGAACGAACGAGATAACAGTTTATTTACAGGAGCAGAGCCCAATCCATCATAGCAGAGCAGTGCGAGATTGGTTTCAGGGCCAAGAGAGGATAAAGCTGTTGCCGTTTGTTCCACGATCACCGAACATCAACCAGATAGAGAATGTGTGGGCAGAGTCAACAAGGTCATTGCCATGTGGACCTACGAATGCAAGCGACCTTTGGACGAATATAGAAAACGTATGGTGGGAAGTAAACCATCACGCTACACTGTCGACGACTTAATGAAAACAATGCTCCTACGCCTTCGAGAAATCTTACGTAGTGATCGTGGGTGGGTTGGTTACTAAAAGTATACTCGTCCACAAAACCCATGTGGACAATTATCTGATAGTCGGTCAAGCTTTGCTTTGTCGCTGCTCTTTAGATACAAGTCCATTTACTTTCAGTCTCCTCCTTACAATCCTTGCAATGCAAGGTAATTGACAAATCTCATCCATCGACGCCAACTGAGGAATTGACTGGTGCATGTGTTGTTCAACACACGCTAGTTGTCACCCTCACTGGAATCAATGACTGTTTGTGTGTGTGTTTTCGGGTTCACGCACAATCTGAATCAATACTATTAACATTAGAGAGACAACCAACAATAAATATTGCATTAAATATACCCAACCCACGACCTGCATATTACGTTGCGTTAAGTAAGATGTATTAACTCCATAGTATCGTTCGCAGAGACAGTGCGCTCTTGTTGTCGATGCTCGCGACAAGCGCAGCGATTAGCAGTGCCCAATGCCTCCGCGATTTGTTTATGTTGGTTGAGCGTGGACACTGCAGCAGACGCTTCGCCATAAACAAAAATAAATCACCTTGGCTCTGACTGCAGTGAGCGGATATCACTGCCTGCGTGTTCTTATAGTAACCAACGTGCGACTCTACTCACAGGTGCCATGGGGCAATTGCAACGGGTATCATGTCATTAGTCATCAGAATATTAACCAGTGACGAAATGTCCACTCTATTTGAATCCCAAGAAAATAGGAACCTTCTCACAAAGGAATGAGAGGTGATATCAACATTTATCCAACATACAAAAATTAACTGCAGGGCTTTCATGTATGCAGTAGTAGCACACAAGGAAATATTATGTCTTGGAAGCGTATATTTCATTTCCTCTTCTCATATTAACGCCCTTGTTTTAGTATGAAGTGAGAAAAAAACATGAAAAACTAAAGTTCCTGAGAAGCATATCAGTCATTTCCTCTTTTCATATCATGACTTTTATTTTAGTATGAAGTAAAAAAACAAACAGTTTAAGTTTGTGAAGCATAATATGACACAAGATTCTTATCGTAGGCGGTATCGGAAACGCAAAAAGCAGGGAGCTGTCCATTCTTTTGTCCAACAGTCTGTCTCCTTTCATGCATTACTCCCGCTAGGAGATTCTTATTTAAGGACTTGTGGGCATCAAGTTCTTCAGCAGAACAAGCCTCATGTTATTGTGCTAATTACGGTATGGAAAAAATGCAACAAAGACGATTTCCCCTAAAGCAGTGGGGATGTTTGCCAATGGCTGTATTCAGCAATGACTGCCAGCTGCCATAACACTTCACAGAATCCATGCGGCAGGCAACACAACTGTGCGTGCACTTCAGACTTCATTCAGTAAGACGTCAGGAGATGGATGGAAACGTCAAATTAACGTCGCTTTCCGAGTCGTATTCAATTAAGGTAGTTGAGCGTTCTAGCAATTACACTTTTATAATTCCCATATGAGTACTCCGATAGCCAAAAGAACCCGTTAGTGTGAAACTATCGGGAACTGCATTAATATCAAACTGCCAGAACTTGAGACAATACGTGGACTCTTCTCTTCGCTGGGTGACCTATTGCTGTTATTTAGGATTCTCTCCGTCCTAGGCATAATGCAAATGGGACTTCAGAGGCGCTTTCCGCTATTCTTGACAAACATCAGCAACTTGTAATCACTGCGAATTACAACTGCGTGATGATATGGCTCAGGTTGTCAGTAGTTGTGGTGGTGTTATGCTGTCAATCTGCTTACAGTAACGTTAATGGTGGCACACATAATTTAGCGCTGACTACCTACTTAAGTAAAGGTAGTGTTGTGGCGTCGTCGCTTCTCTTTATTTGGCCTCAGCTTGAGTAATCCGATTTAACGAAGATAGTACTCCATTCGCGGTCTGCTAATGATACAGTATGACTACAGAGATCATCGTGTGGGTATTACATTAATTCTGCAACGAATTGCTTAACAAATATTAGGTACTCTATGTTGCACTTGGTTAAGGTTCAAATGGCTCTGAGCACTATGGGACTTAACTTCTGAGGTCATCAGTCCACTAAACTTAGAACTACTTCAACCTAACTAACCTAATGACATCAGACACATCCATGCCCGAGACAGGATTCGAACCTGCAACCGTAGCGGTCGCGCGGTTCCTGACTGTAGCGCCTAGAACCGCTCTGCCACCCCGGCCGGCATTCTTGTTTACTGACCATTCGTTATTTGACTAAATGTGAAGTACAAACTGATTCGCATATATATGACATGGGTTAGCGCCGGCACAAAGCAATGCCTAAGGGTTGGATGCCATTGAAGTCCTGTTACACTTATGGCAAGACAAATGTTCGCAAATCACCCCTATTGCCTCAAAAATCAATTGCATCTTAAATATCGAAAGACCGACGTCCACACTGTTACAGCGCGTTGAAATACAGCTAAGACGGCAGATGAATATTTGCGACCGACTGGGCTTCGAACATTGGCCTCCTGCTTACTAGACAGACATGCTGACCACTGCACTATTATTTTTTTTTAAAGTTTGAGAAGACTTTCAGCACCAGGTAGGTGGAGGCAAAGAGGGCAGGGGTCGAAGATCCGAGGCCTGGCCTCAATGCCTCCCCCATACCTGTCACTGAGCAGCTGCATTATTCCCATGTATTCCACGTTTGCACCCATATACACCTTTAAATTGTGGAATAAAATTGAAGTAGTAATTAAGGTAAAATAAATTACAGATTGCCGCCTCCAATGGCGTGCGTTCCTTGTAGAACATAACTTATAACAGTGAAAAGGGTGACGGATAAATACATAACAAACATTCATTCAGAAATATATTCACAATTTAAGTTATTATGCTCTTATCCACAATCTGAGTTGGAGTCTCTCTTCAGTTACAGCTAACCAGTGCGCACCTATTGCACTATTATAAGAACCGAGATGCAGTATTTTGGATTTAAAATTTTGTAAATTCGTTGTAAGGACTTATGAGACCAAGCTGCTTAGGTCATCGGTTCCTAAGCTTACACACTACTTAATCTAACTTAAACTAACTTACGCTATGGACAACACACACACCCATGCCGGAGGGAGAACTCGAACCTCCGACGGTGAGCACCGTCGGGGCGCAGCAGCCAACTTCTTTTCAGCACCTATTTACACACGCTCCTCGTCAGACGCGAATTCCCATCTTTGCCGCATACCACATGCACGGCTCTTTCGAGAATGTCCGAAAGGAAAGACACTACGAATCTGGGTTCGAACCTGATCAGGCACAAATTTTCATCTGACGCCGTTGTTCTATTTTAATGCGCATGGCAGCCTGGACATCTGTCCTTCAATCTTTAATTGATTAACAAGGCTGTCTATTTCGATTCGTAGTGTCTCTTCTTTCGGACATTTCCGAAAGAACAGACACAAACACACACACACACATACACACACACACACACACACACACACACACACACACACACATATATATATATATATATACACATTTTTATCATAAGTGCTATTCGGAAAATGTTTGGCAACTCAGTGATAGTGCCGGACTGGAGCTGCATCAACCTACTCATTTCACTAGATATAGTTGTAATTTTCTGAACAATTCCTGTTTAATAGGTGACAGCGACAGTCTCTCTAATCGTTTACATTGTCGGAAACCTGCTTCTTTCTGCCCTAGCCTATACTATAGCAATGAGTGATTGCTCACATTCTTGATACCTCACTGGACGTGCTACTGCAAGTGTAGCCAAAGATTCAAATACCGCTGGAAAAGTATGTTTCAAGTCAGATGGTTTTGCTCCTCCCGTACTGTCATTGAAAACGATCACAACGAAATTAAGTATAGGTATCCTATGAAACCCTTGAGTTCATACTGTGGTGCTGTGAAGATAAAAAAAGTAGTTTTTCACAATTGTCAGATGACAGATGGAATTTGTCAGATTCCACTAATTATGATTGCATTATTAACTGTTGATTCACAGGAGCTTTTGTGCCGCTTATTGTAACTGTTATTTGAATGTTAGAGCTGGAAGAATAGAAACATCAAATTTTCGCCATATGGAATGTTCGAATTCACCCTAAGTCTTCACGTTTCGAACAAAGGCAGAATATCTGTCAGAAAAGCTGACAACAATAAGCCAGGCCATGCCTGTCTTCTGGTGGATGTGCCAATGACAGTGATCTCAATAACAATATTGTACAGCAAATATACATTGCCAACTCAACCACTGGAGAAGCTCCAAAACTGTGAATCGCGTCTGGCCACTGTGGCCGTGCGGTTCTAGGCGCTTCAGTCTGGAACCACGTGACCGCTACGGTCGCAGGTTCGAATCCTGCCTCGGGCATGGATGTGTGTGATGTCCTTAGGTTAGATAGGTTTAAGTAGTTCTAAGTTCTAGGTGACTGATGACCACAGATGTTAAGTCCCATAGTGCTCAGAGCCATTTGAACCATTTTTTTTGTGAATCGCGTTTGGTGAATACGCTTTCAAGGTTTCTGCCTGATTAAGTCAGTAAAACACAAATCATTGCCGCAGTTATTAATTTATGACATTTAGTTTGCATTCAGTGCATCGATGTATTACAAGTAATTGCACTCTAGCCCCTAAACCTAGTTACAGAAATGCGAATAAGGCTCATTGACATATAATGAGGATCTTGCGGCCCTTGCCACCCGCAACTTTGAGACGAAGCTATAGGCTCTTCCGAGGTCACTCACAGAACACATCACCTGGTATCCTTCCTGACGGTATAACTGAAACTTGGCAACAGCGCAGAATATGTTTGGCAACTCTGTGACCGACGAGTTACTTCCTTGATGGCACAGAACTATCCTGCTAAATTCACTTGATATTATTGTGTCATTTCAATTTAATACTGAGTGATTTTCGCTTGAGACGTAACATAAGGATATCGTTAATCCTTTTGAGTCCACGAAAGTCGTTCCACATGGTAAATACAACTACTGTCGCCTCTTATGTTGCGGTTTATCTGCCATAGCGCTTACTGGGTCAATAAGTAAGTGGACACCGCACCTATTCGCTAGCTCGTAGGTAACGTGCTTGTCTGTCAGGTGCATGCTGCCTCTGTTCACCTTTCGAGCTTCGCCGAAAGCTAGATTTTTAATTGTTTTGTAGCAGAGCTACAAGCAGACAGATACAAATTCAGTGAGGCAATCGTAAGACAACGTTCTAGCAAAATTCGTCTTGCTTCTTTTAGTAACCCTTAGTGTCAAAGCGAAAACCTTGAGGTACTGCTAAATTCATAATGCCACGTTTTTGTTTTCTGCCGACATATTTGTTGTTGTTGTGAATACATAATTTTATCTATGAACTGCCACATTTTCATAATACTTGCGAAGCAAATCATGTGAAGTAACACTTCACCAACTGGATATAGTTAGAATATACGGAATCCCAAATCAGTAAGGCGATGGCTGGGGAAATGCCGCCTAACTACACAATAACTTCTAGCTGTTTCAATAAACTTTGCCATGTAACAGTTGGAAGCAGGGAGCAGTGGAAAAACGAACCACAACACCGTGCAGGAGGCATAATATAGTGGTTTACTGACAGGTCGAAAACAGATGAAAGTACCAGGTCTGGTGTACTGCCTAGAATCTCTTTAGGGAAGATGGCCACAGTATTACACGTTTTTTTTCTGTCAGCATATGCACGGAGGAAAATTAGAGTAGACCCTACAAAAATCGCAGCATCTACTTTTATTCAGACAGCCAAGCAGCTCTGAAATCTGTATCAGCCCCTGCAACTAGATCGAAGGTCGTTGCAGAATGCCATGAAGCATTTTCTTTCGGACATGTCCGAAAGAACAGACACCACACATATATCCATATACAGGGTGTTTCAGGAGGAATAGTACATATTTGAGCAGGTGGCAGTACAGATGAAAAAAATTCCATATAAATGCGTCCACTTTTTATTGAGTACAGAGATACAGCTGTTAGTACGTAACGCTAACAAACTCAAAGCAAAGGGAAATGAGGACATTCGAAGTTGATTTTCAAAAATTCACCAACCGACTTCAATGCACATTTGACTTCTCTGGATAACACCACGTGGAGCCTTACTGAGGTCGTCTATGCGTTCTTTTATGAGGGCTGCACTATTCATAACCCGAACGATCAAATCGGCTCTTGGGTTTACTTTTTATTTGTAGACTTCGCCTTTAACCATCCCCGCAGGCAAAAATCAAAAGAGATAAGGTCCGAGTACCTTGAAGGCCAAGAAAAGTGCCCATATCTAATGATCCACCTTCCGGGAAATGTTAGGTTTGGATAATGTGTCATCTGACGACTAGAATGTGCAGGAGCCCCGTCATGCTGGAGGAACATATGCATTCTTGTAGCCAAATGAACCTGCATCTCGGTTCTTAACAATAGTGCAACAGGTGCGCACTGGTTAGATGTAACTGAAGAGAGACTCCAACTCGGCTTGAGGTTAAGGGCGAATCCCAAGCGCATGGCCACGAACAATTGGGAGCGGAAACTTAATGTCATCGGAACGTTGTTGAAGGACCATGACATGCGATTGTTAGACCGACTGCAGAAAGTTCACTTTATAAATACATACATACTTAGTAAAATATATCATGTCGTAGTAGCAGTCTTACCGATACTGCAGGTCACTGCACATAAAATACTAGCTGTAGCCTCTTGGTATGTGTGGAAACAAAATATCTTCAAAGTATCCCTCCACACGGCGACTTTGCAGAGGCAAAATGGAGGACTTGGAACTAAAGACGTGCTTTTAAACTAATACATGCCACTAAGACAGGCATCACGAAACTTCTGTTCCTCTCGTTAGATCCTGGGAATAGGAACGGTCCTATTAATGTAGCATGCCAGCCTAGATTACGTCCGAAAGCACTATGGCCCACTAAGACAGGCATCACGAAACTTCTGTTCCTCTCGTTAGATCCTGGGGATAGGAACGGTCCTATTAATGTAGCATGCCAGCCTAGATTACGTCCGAAAGCACTATGGCGAATGGAGCTGTATAAGACTTCCACCAGCACAAACCAACACTAGGACCGTCTATGATTATATTTCCACACATCGTCTTCACAAACCAATTCCGGTAAATTAACCTACAAAAAGTGGAGGAACGTCTGGAAAAATATCAACAATAAAATTCTACCAACTAGAGTCAGTGCCGTATGGTGCGACGTTGTAAACGAAACCATACCCTCAGCGGAACGATTATGGAAAATCAAATTGAGACCATCTCCATACTGAGACAAATGTCGGCTTGTAGAAACTGTAGCGCACATCTTCTCATGTGAAAATAGAATCAAAATTTGGAACTGGACTAGGAAGAAATTAGCACTATCAACAGAACCGCAGAAAGTCATATACCGATAACTGAAGCTTTACAACCCGACTGGAAATGTTACCCGTCCGCAAAGAATAACAGTTATTCGTGGCTTCTGGGACAGTTTTTGTTTTACGTCGTAACAAACAGAACTTAAGAAGAGTACATGTTTTATATTGCAGAAGAACATTTTACGCTGAATAAGAATAACAAATATAAGGAATGGTTTCAAATTTTTTTATCTATACCTTTATGTGGGCTACGAAGAGGTGGACAGTTTTTTTACTAGAAGCAGAATACTATTCTTTCACTTATTTTATTCCTGGAATATTCTTTTACGTTAGTTCTAAAATCAGAACTATTCTAATTTGGCAAAATCCCTCCGGCTCCGAAATTTTTTTCATTTGTGGAAAAATATATGGCTTCCTTATAGACCTCGTATGCATCCAGTGCAAAATAACTTAAATTGTGAATATATTTCTGAACGAATGTTTGTTATGTATTTTTCCGTCACCCTTTTCACTGTTATAAGTTATGTTCTACAAGGAACGCACGCCATTGGAGGCGGCAATCTGTAATTTATTTTACCTTAATTACTACTTCAATTTTGTTCCACAATTTAAAGGTGTATATGGATGCAAACATGGAATACATGGGAATAATGGAGCTGCTCAGTGACAGGTATGGGGGAGGCATTGAGGCCAGGCCTCGGATCTTCGACCCCTGCCCTCTTTGCCTCCACCTACCTGGTGCTGAAAGTCTTCTGAAACTTTTTTAAAAAAATAGTAGTGCAGTGATCAGCATGTCTGTCTAGTAAGCAGGAGGCGCAGGTTCGAAGCCCAGTCGGTCACAAATATTCATCTGCCGTCTTAGCTGTATTTCAACGCGCTGTAACAGTGTGGACGTCGGTCCTTCGAAATTTAAGATGCAATTGTTTTTTGAGGCAATAGAGGTGATTTGCGAACATTTGTCTTGCCATCAGTGTAACGGCACTTCAACGGCATCCAACCCTTAGGCATTGCTTTGTGCCGGCGCTAACCCAGGTCATATACAGGGTGAGTCACCTAACATTACCGCTGGATATATTTCGTAAACCACATCAAATACTGACTAATCGATTCCACAGACCGAACGTGAGGAGAGGGGCTAGTGTAATTGGTTAATACAAACCGTAAAAAAATGCACGGAAGTATGTTTTTTAACACAAACCTACGTTTTTTTAAATGGAACCCCGTTCGTTTTGTTAGCACATCTGAACATATAAACAAATACGTAATCAGTGCCGTTTGTTGCATTGTAAAATGTTAATTACATCCGGAGATATTGTAACCTAAAGTTGACGCTTGAGTACCACTCCTCCGCTGTTCGATCGTGTGTATCGGAGAGCACCGAATTACGTAGGGATCCAAAGGGAACGGTGATGGACCTTAGGTACAGAAGAGACTGGAACAGCACATTACATCAACATGCTAACACCTTTTTATTGGTCTTTTTCACTGACGCACATGTACATTACCATGAGGGGTGACGTACACGTTCAACGGGCGTTTCATAGGACGTGGAGGACGCATAAATTGGCCAGCCCGTTCTCCTGTTCTTACACCTCTGGACTTCTTTCTGTGGGGTACGTTAAAGGAGAATGTGTACCGTGATGTGCCTACAACCCCAGAGGATATGAAACAAGGTATTGTGGCAGCCTGCGGCGACATTACACCACATGTACTGCGGCGTGTACGACATTCATTACGCCAGAGATTGCAATTCTGTGCAGCAAATGATGGCCACCACACTGAACATCTATTGGCCTGACATGTCGGGACACACTCTATTCCACTCCGTAATTGAAAACGGAAACCACGTGTGTATGTGTACCTCACCCCTCATGGTAATGTACATGTGCGTCAGTGAAAAACACCAATAAAAAGGTGTGAGCATGAGGACGTAATGTGCTGTTCCAGTCTCTTCTGTACCTAAGGTCCATCACGTTCCCTTTGGATCTCTACGTAATTCGGTGCTCTCTGATACACACGATCGAACATCGGAGGTGTGGTACTCAAGCGTCAACTTTAGGTTACAATATCTCCGGATGTAATTAATAATTTAACAATGCAACAAACGGCACTGATTACGTATTTGTTTATACGTTCAGATGTGCTAACAAAACGAACGGGGTTCCATTTAAAAAAACGTAGGTTTCTGTTAAAAAACATACTTCCGTGCATTTTTTTTATGGTTTGTATTAACCAATTCCACTAGCACCTCTCCTCACATTCGGTCTGTGCAATCGATTCGTCAGTATTTGATGTGGTTTACGAAATATATCCAGCGGTAACGTTAGGTGCCTCACCCTGTATATGCGAATCAGATTGTAGTTCACATTTAGTCAAATAACGAACGGTCAGTATACAAGTATGCCGGCCGGGATGGCAGAGCGGTTCTAGGTGCTACAGTCTGGAACCGCGCCACCGCTACGGTCGCAGTTTCGAAACCTGTCTCGGGCATGGATGTGTTTGATGTCATTAGGTTAGTTAGGTTTAAGTAGTTCTAAGTTTAGTGGACTGATGACCTCAGAAGTTAAGTCCCATAGTGCTCAGAGCCATTTCAACCTTAACCAAGTGCAACATAGAGTACCTATGTAATGAGTCATTCCAGCTGCATAGCTGAGGGTAATATTTGTTAAGCAATTCGTTGCAGAATTAATGTAATACCCACACGATGATCTCTGTAGTCATACTGTATCATTAGCAGCCCGCGAATGGAGTACTATCTTCGTTAAATCGGATTACTCACGCTGAGGCCAAATAAAGAGAAGCGACGACGCCACAACACTACCTTTACTTAAGTAGGTAGTCAGCGCTAAATTATGTGTGCCACCATTAACGTTACTGTAAGCAGATTGACAGCATAACACCACCACAACTACTGACAACCTGAGCCATATCATCACGCAGTTGTAATTCGCAGTGATTACAAGTTGCTGATGTTTGTCAAGAATAGCGGAAAGCGCCTCTGAAGTCCCATTTGCATTATGCCTAGGACGGAGAGAATCCTAAATAACAGCAATAGGTCACCCAGCGAAGAGAAGAGTCCACGTATTGTCTCAAGTTCTGGCAGTTTGATATTAATGCAGCTCCCGATAGTTTCACACTAACGGGTTCTTTTGGCTATCGGAGTACTCATATGGGAATTATAAAAGTGTAATTGCTAGAACGCTCAACTACCTTAATTGAATACGACTCGGAAAGCGACGTTAATTTGACGTTTCCATCCATCTCCTGACGTCTTACTGAATGAAGTCTGAAGTGCACGCACAGTTGTGTTGCCTGCCGCATGGATTCTGTGAAGTGTTATGGCAGCTGGCATACCGTAATTAGCACAATAACATGAGGCTTGTTCTGCTGAAGAACTTGATGCCCACAAGTCCTTAAATAAGAATCTCCTAGCGGGAGTAATGCATGAAAGGAGACAGACTGTTGGACAAAAGAATGGACAGCTCGCTGCTTTTTGCGTTTCCGATAGCGCCTACGATAAGAATCTTATGTCATATTATGCTTCACAATCTTAAACTGTTTGTTTTTTTACTTCATACTAAAATAAAAGTCATGATATGAAAAGAGGAAATGACTGATATGCTTCTAAGGAACTTTAGTTTTTCATGTTTTTTTCTCACTTCATACTAAAACAAGGGCGTTAATATGAGAAGAGGAAATGAAATATACGCTTCCAAGACATAATATTTCCTTGTGTGCTACTACTGCACACATGAAAGCCCTGCAGTTAATTTTTGTATGTTGGATAAATGTTGATATCACCTCTCATTCCTTTGTGAGAAGGTTCCTATTTTCTTGGGATTCAAATAGAGTGGACATTTCGTCACTGGTTAATATTCTGATGACTAATGACATGATACCCGTTGCAATTGCCACATGGCACCTGTGAGTAGAGTCTCACGTTGGTTACTATAAGAACACGCAGGCAGTGATATCCGCTCACTGCTGTCAGAGCCAAGGTGATTTCCTTGTGTTTATGGCGAAGCGTCTGCTGCAGTGTCCACGCTCAACCAACATAAACAAATCGTGGAGGCATTGGGCACTGCTAATCGCTGCGCTTGTCGCGAGCCTCGACAACAAGAGCGCACTGTCTCTGCGAACGATACTATGGAGTTAATACATCTTACTTAACGTAACGTAATATGCAGGTCGTGGGTTGGGTAAAAATTCAGTTTGTAACTTCCCATCGCATTAAAATACTTTACAGTCATAGTTAATGCAATATTTATTGTTGGTTGTCTCTCTAATGTTAATAATATTGATTCAGATTGCGCGTGAACCCGAAAACACACACACACACACACACACACACACAAAAATGGCTCTGAGCACTATGGGACTTAACATCTATGGTCATCAGTCCCCTAGAACTTAGAACTACTTAAACCTAACTAACCTAAGGACATCATCAACACCGCCGAATTGCTCAACACGTGGGGCGTGAGGTCTCCACAGTACATCGATGTTGTCGCCAGTGGTCGGCGGAAGGTGCACGTGCCCGTCGACCTGGGACCGGACCGCAGCGACGCACGGATGCACGCCAAGACCGTAGGATCCTACGCAGTGCCGTAGGGGACCGCACCGCCACTTCCCAGCAAATTAGGGACACTGTTGCTCCTGGGGTATCGGCGAGGACCATTCGCAACCATCTCCATGAAGCTGGGCTACGGTCCCGCACACCGTTAGGCCGTCTTCCGCTCACGCCCCAACATCGTGCAGCCCGCCTCCAGTGGTGTCGCGACAGGCGTGAATGGAGGGACGAATGGAGACGTGTCGTCTTCAGCGATGAGAGTCGCTTCTGCCTTGGTGCCAATGATGGTCGTATGCGTGTTTGGCGCCGTGCAGGTGAGCGCCACAATCAGGACTGCATACGACCGAGGCACACAGGGCCAACACCCGGCATCATGGTGTGGGGAGCGATCTCCTACACTGGCCGTACACCACTGGTGATCGTCGAGGGGACACTGAATAGTGCACGGTACATCCAAACCGTCATCGAACCCATCGTTCTACCATTCCTAGACCGGCAAGGGAACTTGCTGTTCCAACAGGACAATGCACGTCCGCATGTATCCCGTGCCACCCAACGTGCTCTAGAAGGTGTAAGTCAACTACCCTGGCCAGCAAGATCTCCGGATCTGTCCCCCATTGAGCATGTTTGGGACTGGATGAAGCGTCGTCTCACGCGGTCTGCACGTCCAGCACGAACGTTGGTCCAACTGAGGCACCAGGTGGAAATGGCATGGCAAGCCGTTCCACAGGACTACATCCAGCATCTCTACGATCGTCTCCATGGGAGAATATCAGCCTGCATTGCTGCGAAAGGTGGGTATACACTGTACTAGTGCCGACATTGTGCATGCTCTGTTGCCTGTGTCTATGTGCCTGTGGTTCTGTCAGTGTGATCATGTGATGTATCTGACCCCAGGAATGTGTCAATAAAGTTTCCCCTTCCTGGGACAATGAATTCACGGTGTTCTTATTTCAATTTCCAGGAGTGTATATTTAAATAAAATATTAGTAATAAGCACATTGTATTATTATTTTTCACAGTGTTTAAGAATTCAGGCCCTGTCATAAATAAGTGATCTAGATTTAACCGTCCGATTAAGAATGTGGTTTACCCAGTGTATCAAATGATGAGAGTCGTATTCGGATATCCACATTAAGCCTGACTGGCTGAATTCGATTAGAACGATCTGGTATCGAAATGAAATTACAGAAATCGGATAATTTGAACATCTGTATTGCAACAATGCTGCGCACTTAAATTCCTATGATGGAGTAACAGGTAGCAACTGCCCAAGAAAAAGTGAGAAATATGTCTACTATCAGCAATGTAACGTAATTATAACCCATATTTATATGATGAAAATACTGAGTCGAACAATACACATCTATTTCAGTGGTGGGAAGATGCACCATATCGGATTTGCTGATGACATAATGACAATAATAATAATAATAATAATAATAATCCCGTGGGGTCGATAGGGGAAACCCTCCCCCATATGGGTGGTACCGAGGAAATCAAATACTTGGGGTGAACCAAATACTAACACAATCATCAACGACTACTCAATCCGTTGAACTCAAAATCCACGCACGTCTGAGTGAAAACCACCGCTACCGTGGTCACCGTCGGTTAGCTCAATGAGCTCGGCTAAAAATATTTGTTTCCAAAGGCTTCAACAGCCTCTGGTCTTATCCGGTCCTGGACTCACCCAGGCCAAACCAATGAAACACAAGCAAACATGAACTGTGCAAACTGTCGACAGGCGGCAGTTGGAATTTCTGATTCTGGGGAGGCCAGGTTAGCACGGCAGAGAATATCGAAGATCTCTTGTAAATTTCCCTACATGCAGAAAACATGCATTTGAAAACTAAACATCGGTACTTTGATCCAAGCACGAAAACTAAATAATCTCACAAAAGAAATCGGCCAACAAAAAATTCTCATCCTTGCTCTTCACGAACCACGACTAACTGACTGTGAAACCTTGCATTACGGAAACCATTGCATCTTCAAAATACAACAAAAGTTAGCGAAAGGCGTACCAATCGTCGGCATTGCTTTTCTCAAACACAGATCTATCATCATCTCTGTCAAAGAAATCACACCCATCAACAATCGACTTATGACTGTTCTCATTCAGAGCCCCAGTAAAAAATATACACTCATCAATGCACATGCCCCCACCAACATCGAAAATAAGAAAAACACCAAAAATGTCCATAAATTCTGGAACACACTCGAAAATACTATGTGCAAAATTCACCAAGATGACGTGAAAATACTAATGGGAGACTTCAAGTCTCTATTTGGAACAGAAAAAACCTGTAGAAAAATCATTGGTACAAATTCAACATACCGAAACGCTTAGACCAACGGCATACGTCTGACTGACATTTGTCAACAATTCAGCTACAAAAGGATGTCTTCCCACTTTAGAAAAACCAGTTCCCAGGTAACATGCTTGGCTACCAGGTGCAAGCTGCTTTCGTTCGCCTTTCGAGACTCGCTGAAAGCCAGATTTTTAATTCTTTTGTAGTTGAGCTACAAGCAGGCAGATAAAAAATCAATAAGGGAATCGTAAGACAACGCTGGAGCAAAATTCGGCTTGCTACTTACAGTAACCTTTAGTGTCAGAGCGGAAACCTTACGGTACCGCTAATTTCATAATGCCACTTTTGTTTTCTGCCGACATATTTTTTGTTGTTGTGAATACATAATTTTATCTATGAAATGCCACGTTGTCATAATACTTGCGAATGATACAGGAAATGAAGTAAATACAGATCTTTTCGAAGTCAAAAGTCGGTAATATTCTACTAATTCGTGTTAAAATGGGATCAATCGCCTTACAGACACATAATGCTTTATTAAGATAGGTTGTCGTCGTGATGTTTCTGTAGTAAGCTGAATTTAATTTGTATTAGTACAGTGAATATTTTAATTGCATTTCCATTAGTTTACTAAACGCAACATTAATCATCAAAAAGAGATTAATCAGCAGCTGAACTTTCTTTCACGATATCTACAACAATCTGACTATGCTAAAGTTGTTTGCAAATTCTACGCCTGTAGAAACCCACTGGTTCTAACGTTGTCATTAAACCAGTATAGTTTTAAGACTATTTTCGTCTAGAAATGAATTGCCTTCACGGTTGATCGATCAACAGCGGGAAAGGTAAAATTTTACGAATATATGACGAGAGAGACAAGTGCTTGAGAGAGGACTTCCCTATCAATACAAGTGTCTGAGAGACGACTTTCCTATCAATCTGCTGGATAGTTTTGTTTCTCAAATCAACAGAGCGAGTTATCATGCAGTAGCATAGGTGATTTAGTTTCGTTGCTCGACTTTCTTACACTGCGACCGAAAGGTGTCTCAGTTGTTGACAGCAAATTCCAGCTGTGTTGCACACACCCCTTGGGGCAGAATTCGTAGTCCAAAACACACTTATGGAGCTATCAAATGTAAAATATTATGTTCACACATCCTTCCATTTCTTCTTAGGAAGTTAACGATAAAGGCATCATAACACGTCACCAGTAACAGTACTGCAAAGGAATGCTCAATGGGCGACCTGATGACGTTCAATAATAGTCACTCCGTTGTTTTCGTTGTTTCGAATTAGAGCATGCAGTACTCCTACACCAGACTTTTGAACTTTGCCTGTTGAATGCAAATGTCGCACAATGGTAAAATGGTAATCTGTCACATATATCAGTAGTCGAGACTTCCTTAATGTGGAAAATCATTCATGCCACAACGATCTTTGTTGAAACAAGAATATCTTTTTCTGGCGTATTTTCCCAAAAGCACCCGCTCCAAACACAGCTCAAATCTTTCTAGCTGCCTCCTCTACATTCACCCCTCTGTTATGCCAAAGTAAATGTTGTGTTGCAGATGTTACACCTTTTTCCACTTGCGACTCAATTTTACAATGCTTAACTGTAGTTCATGATTTTCAAGTATGCAAAATCCAATGCTTAACTGCAAGGTGATAACTAGAACTTCAAATTCGAAAATGGCATTGATACATACACTGACAGCGTGGCGCCGCCTTCACATGGGCGGCGCCGGATTTCAGGCGGCGGGTGGTGTCTGGCCGGTGGCCGGTAGCCGCTGCACCGCGAGGAAACGCTCGAGCGTAAGCTGTCACGATCGCGACGCAGCCACGAGCTGTCCTGCGGAATTGTTTCTGGAATACTTGTTATTGCGGGTGGGTAGAATGTTAAGCGAATTGTCTTCGATGTTCAATCAGACTCATAACTTTAGACCGAAATGTGGTAAAAAAGAAAAACAGTTGGACACGAACAGGCGACTGTAAGTTTAGAATGCACGACGATTACCGCAAGACCACGGGCTCACTCCATCCATAACACCTCGGAAGTAGGCAACACTTCCTCCTAACACTTCCCCATCTTACAGTGTTGCCAGATTGTGCAGATGGCCGGACTGAGTTGTCAGGGGCGGTCAGTTTTATTGGACACCTTAAGTGAATGCCTCGGACTTAGTCTCTGTGGCGGCCCGCCAGCGTTCAGTTTTTATGTCTAAGACTGTACATGGATGGCTTATGTGAATAGACTGGACGAGGAAAGAGTTTTAAGAGTGGAATTAAAAATAATTCCACTTAACGTATGGTTTTACACTGTAACTGAATATGTTGTCTCATACTAATACTTAATCTTTATGAATTTTGCAGAATATATTACCAAAACGAAAAACGTATACGGTGTTTAGGATATATTTTGGCACAGTAACATGGTTCTGATATTGTTTTGTCTGTTACAGCTGCGTTTAAATATACAGTACTGTGAAGAAGCAAACCTGGGAAAGATATAGGCAAGACGTGTTCTGTGTGACGGTGACAGCAATCGAATATGTTAAAGTTGTAATACACACAACGAAGACTATTCTCAGAGGCTCAAAATGAAGGTCGTTAGACTTGGGAAATGAAGAGGGTGTACATGTTAATCGAATATATTTGTGCCAACAGCGTTTTGGTGATGACTATGTTCTTCTTACTCCTAGTATAGATAAACTTCAGCAAATAATGGAAAAAAGTCGGTCTGAGCATCAGTTATAAGGTGTGGCCAAATATGAAAGAGACAGCAATTATCTGCAAAGAAATTTTAATACCAGTATTATAATTGCCGTTCATGTGGAACAGTGCAGCGACACTCGCATGTAATTGCTACTGACATTGATACGCCGATACTAGTGTGTAGGAAAGGACTGGATGGCTTCAGTGGAGATACTCTTTGGTTGCTGACCAATCGGCTTTTTTTACAGTGTGCTGCACTTCCTTGTCACACGTGAACCTCTGACCTTTCCGACATTGTTTAAAGGGGCAGAAGATAGGGAGGATATCAGGACTGTAAGGAGCATGTTCCAGGACCTCCGATGGACTTGGGGTGCATTGTCTTGGAGAAGCATCTTCCCATTCGAGAACTTGTTCCTGTGCTAGTAACTAATGGCCTGTTTGAACTTCAGCAATGAGTAGCAATGTTGCACAGCTTTAAATGTTGCATCCCGTGGTAGTCATACGATGGGCAGTGTTCTTCTTTGTCGCAAAAGGAACTCAGAATCACTTTTTCAGCCTCCTGAGTAAAGTTGGCTTCTTTTGGACGAGAGGATCCGGGATGCCACCACTCCATGCTCATCTGTTTGGTGGCACGGTCCAATGGTGACATCCCGTTTCATCACATGCCACAATGTGGGCAAATGGAATCCGTTCCTTGCTCCTCATATCTTAACAGACGCGACACACAAATACTCATTCTCGCTGTATTCTGGTTGTGCACGAACTTAGCCATAACGAAGCTTCTCGCAGATTGCGTGAGAAGTGGGTCACTGTAGTTTCTGGCGGAGAATGTGCTGACTGCGGTGTCATTTTACAGCTGAGACAATTGCGCATGTCATATTTATCTGGTATTAGCATCAGCACATTTATCTCCAAGGCCATTAGAGGAATCATGACATCAGCTTCACTGTATCCATCAATTTGCCAAGGGCATTGTGGGATAGATGAGGGGACGATCCCTTCGTGCCCCGTGCCTTTAAGCCTGTGCTTGGCACTCAACTGCATGCAATGCAGTGGAGAAACTTGTGGCATTATGAGGATAGTTTAATATATAACGCTAAATACGGTAAAGCATCTGAATTGCCTAAAACACTGAAAATTTTGTGAACTACGTTTGCATTACTGACTTCAAAACATTTGTTTTGTGACTTGTTCACCCTTTAACATACGTAGCTACTTACCATGATTTTACTTCAAATACCATCCTGCAAAAACCGCGGAATAAAATCAAGTCCTGGTTTACATCTCAGTTGCTTACTGCTGACACCAGAAGGCTCCACTCCAGGGACGAGCATATTTCATTCTTTGTACTACGAATTGTCCTCACTGTCACACACAGACAGCTTCTTTGTTGAAACCAGCGTAGTTGATTCTTCGATACTGTGAGTTGTTCTCACTGTCACCTATAGATGGTTGCACTGTAGAAAACGTGCACTGCACTGCTAAAAACGATAAATATTCATTTTATTTACAACGCTTTGTTTAAGACACAACAGAGTAGTAAATTAATTATTTTACACATTCATGATGCTTCTCAAATGCAACAATATTGATTCCAACCATTCTCCATATCTGTTATGCTTGCCAAATGTCATAATATTCTAAAATGTTTGCAATGCAAAGAAAGTGTAAGTTAATTTTCACATATACACATAGTAATCAAATTAGCTTCCAAAATTCTGAAATACAGAGTGATTATAATCAAACGTAAACTTTCAAACCACTGTAGAAATAACACCACTGGTCAAAAGCATCAATCACATTGGTTTTTAATCATTCTGAGGCCAAAAACCGCATAACAAGCATCAATCACAACGGTTTTTAATTGTCTTGGGTCCAAAAACCGCATAAAAAGCATCAATCTAAATCAAATCGGATTATTAATATCCATGTGACTGGCGCAAAACATGTTCAGTATGCCATCCACCGTTTTCTGCAACAAGTTGAAATCGAGAAACAGCAAGTCCCAAACTGATCGAAGTGTTGCTGGGGTCACGTTCAGACTATGTTGCGCAATGCGTGCGTTCAATGCAGATAAGTTTGCAATCGGAACACTGAACACAACATTTATGAGATATCCCCACAGACAGATTTCACATGGATTAAGATCAGGTGATCGAGACAGGCTGTAGGGAAATGGCGGTTGATCATTCTTGTAATAAAGCTTTAAATGCAGAGAGCGATCCTGCATTGAGACAGTCATGGCGAACGATGCAGACGCGAAAGGAGGAAAAGCCTTGTACCTGGCGTGTTTATACCAACTTCAGTGGGTCGTGCACATGACAGGTGTTTCCATTTACGTATTCTGACACATACAGCACCATCTATTCATCGATATTCACACTATCTTTTTTTCGTCTGCCATACGTTTTCCCCCTTCTCTGATAATATTCCATTGTAATTTGACGTCATTCTGACCAGTGGTGTTATTTCTACAGCGTTTTGAAAGTTTAACTTTAATTGTATTCCCAGTTTAATTTGCCTTGAAATTCTCTTAGGAGATTTTTAGTTAAGATTCGTTGAGACACCAATCCCAATTAATTTTATCTTTAAATTCCCCTACGAAATTTTGAGTTAAGTTCTGATGTGATAAAATATCCAAAATAAATTGTCTTGATATTCTCTTCTAAATTCTACAGATAAATTTTGTTTAATTGATATAATACCCCAATTAATTTTATCTTCAAAGTCTCTCATAAAATCTTCAGGCAATTTATGATGTACTGATACAAAATTCCACTCAGCTTCATCATGTAGACGATCATCTTTTTTAATATAGTCAACAAATATTTTTATGAGGGTTTATCAAAAAGAATCATCCCATTTGGCATGTGATATTTCTGAAACTAATAAGCATATGCAACGAATTTAGATTTTTTAATGAATGGGAAATTCAAAAAGTTTTTTGATACCTTTTGATAAGTGTTCAATATCCCCCCATGAGATGCATGGCATATGTCAATGTGGTATTCAAATTGTTCCCACACTGCACTCAGTATGTCTTGAGTTACAGTGTCCACAGCTTTTGTTATGCATTGTCTCAGTTCATTCATTGCTGTTGGTAATGGAGGCACATAAACAGAATCTTTTATAAACCCCCACAAGAAATAATCACATACAGGTGGTGTGATTGATCCATCATCTAGTAATCCTTTGATTTGAAAATGCCCACACTTCCAGATACCAATGTGCTGGTACCCCATCCTGTTGGTATATTAAGTCATTCAAATGAGTCTCCAAATGTGGGAAAAAGAAAGTTCTCAAGCATATGGAGATATGTGCTTCCTGTAACAGTGTATTCAGCGAAAAAACATAAGAGTTATGATTTTTTAAGTCAGATGAACCTTTTTGATACACATTGTATTTCAGTTTTCTAATTATATACATACACACACACACACACACACACACACACACACACACACACACACATATATATATATATATATATATATATATATATATATATATATACACACATTGCAAAATCTTATTCAATCCTTGCAATAAGTTGTTCTGTTTTTAGTTTAGAATATCCTTTTCCTCTTAGTTATTTTTCTATACCTTTTAGAACTTTTCCAATAGAATTAGTTTGTTTATTGTTGTTGCTGATTTGGCTGTTTATTCATGTTAGAATATCCTTTACATCCCAGATGTTCTAGCTTCTAATTCACTTATGTTTAGAGTTGGCATGTTCACCACTTAAATGATTTATTTTTTAATAATAAAATGAAAAACTATTTCAAAAAATTCTTTGAGACTCACAAATATTTACTTGGTTCAAAGATATCTGAAAAGGAAAATGTATTGGTTACAAAAGGTATCTCATGTTTTCCATATGGAATTATAGGGTTCCAACAACATGGATGTTGCACATATTAAACAAAAATAAATTAATTATGTTTTATGTATTATGGACTGACTTATAATGCAGAGCCTGTGATGTTAGGTGCTGAAAAAATCATAAAAACAATAATAAAAATAAAGTGAAATTTTATTCAGCCTTTAAATAATTGCAAGCTACAATACACACAAATAGTTTTCATATTAATGTTTATTGCCTTATAAATGGAGCCCATTCGAAGTACATCTAATGCTATTTGCTGTTTGATGAATATATTTCAATTTATACAACTATCAATTAAATTTACGTACTTCTTTCAAATATATTTGGTTTCCATTGTTTGAAGAGAAAAATGTATTGACAGCTAACACTGTTGTAGGCTTTTTTTATGATAATTCACAGGTCAACAATTTGACCCCTGAAAATTTTAATCAAAACAAGAAACATTACGTTAAATGTCTTAAAGATAACAATATACCATTCACATAAAAAACAACGCACTGTCCCACCTGCTTTAGAATACTAATGCATTCGAACTGAAATGAAAACTTTAAAAACAAATAATATTGTTCAGAAGAAATGGGTGTTGCAAACTGTTGACAACTTGGAAGTATCTGTGGTGACATTCAACACAAATAATTAAAAAAATATTATCTCACTATAGAAAAAATATTTCGTAAAATATATAACAGACTATAAAATCATTTAATCTCAAAAAATGTGAAACAACAAGCTACAGATTCCGAAAAATTAAAAATAAAAGAAGAACAAAAGCAACAGGTTGCTATGCAATTAGTAGAAGAGGAAGCAAAGAGTGAAAAAATAAGACAGGTAAAACACAAATATCTGAAATAGAAATCAATGATATCATGTACATCATCATCACATATAAACTACAGAAAAGTCATTTCTTCAAAGTTGTTGGTACATCAGTCAAATCAATCTAATTTAGATTTTCTATGTACAATACAGGAGAATATCCAGATGGTAAGTTTTATTATGAACACACCAAAGAGTGTATCAGCTAAAAAGTGATTGACGAAAAGTTTAAATCTGCTTTCAAGTCCTTCAGGATTGAAGAAGAGGAAAGAACCATATTATATGAAGTTTGATGATATAAAGTATTACATAAATAGTTTTGTTGTGGAAGAAAATAATTCATTACTACACAAACATCATCTCAATTATGATGAAATTAAAAATATGTTATATGACGATATTCGAACATCAACAGAATATATTCAGCCTGTCATCACCATTCAAGAGCTTACTACTAAAGCAAACAACAAGGTAAATAATAAAATTGATCTGCCTGGAGAGGAACTAGCTCCATTTATTTCGCTGATAACCTTGATGTTGAGCAGCCATAAGCTCTTTCTCCTCCAGTTATTTTTCGAAATGTACAAAGTACATCCACATAAACTTAATGATATTATAGGAGCACTAGGAAATCTTCTTGAATCAAAAGGATATACAATTATAGGAAATAAGAAGAAGAAATATGTAATGAGGCAAAGATTATTTTATGAGAAGTTAACTCAAATATAATATTTAAGTACTGATAGCCTGTTTTTTCATAAACAATACACATTTCTTCTCCACTTAGACTGAATAAATAATTCACATTTTCATAAGTTAATTGATCTATGAGCGAAAAATATGTCTTCATCATCAGGACAAAAGACAGATAGAAAATACGAAAGTGTTAATGTTACACACAGAAACATGGTCTATAAAGTAATTTTCCCTTTATTTAAAAAACTACCAAGTGGATCTTCAAATCCCAACTATTTAAGATATACTGTATATTCTTTTCGTTCTCAAAACCTTTCCAAAAGATGTGTATCTCGATAGGTTGTTTTTTGTAATTTGTACTCACAAAAATTCCCTTTCTCCTCTCTATCCAATACCTACAGCTTGTATGTGATTGGATTAGGAAGAATAACATTTTTAGTTTCGAACATTTCTGTTTACCAATTGGTTGTATATTCTTTTTCGAAAATTCATTTAAGTTTAATAATTCTAACTTATCTCATATTTTAAATTTTAGTTTATGATTTGATACAACAGCAGTTGGCTTATAACTTTTGTCATTAACCTCTACTGGCTTCATTTTTATGGTTGAATATTATGTATTATTTTGTTCATCAACCTGTTTTATAACTATGTCAACCATCTTATAATTTCTTTCATGTGCAAATCTCTTCCATATTTTTTTCTTTCGGCATTCTATTAAATATTTCAGCAACAGATGTTTTTAATTCAGTAAAAGGTGAATAATAATTATTCTTACATTTTTCCATTAGTTCTTGTAATTCTTTATTGTAAAATTCCTTACCATTATCTGTCTATAGATTGCTTGGAATTCTGTCTCTGAATATATTTTCAAACACTTCAGCTACATTTTTATCTAATTTGTCCTAGACAGGAATAGCCTAAGAAAATTTGGAAAAATCATCAGTAACAGTTAATAAATATTTATATCATTTACTTCTTTTTGAAAAATCCTTTCAAGTTGTCTCAGTCCATTTCTACAAAATCAGCTTGCCATAAATCACCTGTACTAAATTTGATATTTCATCATTTAAAATTTTTTCTCATTGCTTTATATAATCCATTCATTACTTCTTCACGAGTATTAGGAGTATTTCACCTGTTCACTCCATCACGCACACAATTTTTTTAACAAATTTATTCTTTTCAGTCTTGTATATTATGCAAAGATCTTCCATTCTCTATCTTCCATTTTTAGTTGTTGCTCTGTGAGGAGTGTGTGTTTCTGTAAATTTTGTGCATTTCAAGCACCAGATAAGGTTATCCATTAACATAGTTTAAAAATTTGTTTATTATTGTTCTATTCTATCATCATTTGATTCTAAAAAATCATCAAACATGAGTAATTCACCCAAAACAGGTACAGTTTCAACAGATGGTTTTAATGATATAAAAATTTTATGTTTCATTTTTTATTTTAAGTGACGGATTATATAGTTGAATGGGATATACAATTTACAACACATCGACATTACATCTTTTTATCTCTTATTTAAAATTAGTGGATGACAGGTCATTATTTACATTGGCTCCAAAAATATAAATTATCTTAAGTTTTACATCGTCCTCAAATGTATATTTTAATACTTCATCAACAGTAACAAAATGAAATTTTATTTTACATTTGTGACACATTCTATTTTGAATACAGCTTAAAATTTGTATATGTATGGTTACAAATCTGTATTTGAGAAATAATCTTCGAAAGCTTTTTCTACTTCCTTTTCTGTAGAGTAATTTTTCTGAACCTGTTTGAGATGTACTGAATAATTATTGAATTACTTGCATATTCAAATCTGGTAACACGCTTATTTAATTCATTTTCTAAGTATTATTTAGTAGTATCATTACGACCATTTTCTACCTTACTAATTTGCTACCTTTAAAATAACTATATCCTTGGCTTGATTATTCCTTTTTCGTTCTTCCAGTTATGTATCGCATGTGTAACTGCATTTGCAACAGCAGTTGCACCATGGGCTAATGAACAAATAGCCCCTAAATTGACAATGCTGTCAAAAGTAATGGAGGAAATCTTCCTTCATATTGTGTGTTCTTTTTTCTTTGTTAGATATTCAATAATTTTTTTTACAACAGGCATATCTATGTGGGCCCAGGAGATGACCTGGGGGAGTTGCTGCTACATAGTTGCGACTCTGGCTAAAATGGGAGTGAGATGAGAATATAAGAACTCAACAAGAGAGTTCTCTTAGTCTCTCTCACCTCAATTCTCCACAATCCTACCTGCATGTGGTGCCCCTGTTAATCCGAGCAGCCTAATGGAAGGTTGGATAACCAATCCCAGAGAGAAACTGGGTCAGTGAGCTGGCTGGATGTGGAGGACAGTGGAAGGCAATGGGAAACAGCCACTGGAATTACTTCCCTAGATGTTCATGGGATGGACCTCTTCATATAATATTCCAGAGGTAAAGCTTCCCCGCAATCGGATCTCCAGGAGGGGAATATCACAAGGCTCCAGAGATTAGGCAAATGGAAAAGGAAGGAAGGAGAAGAAGAAGGAAGACTTATTGAGGATTGGGACTTGGAATGTTTTAACCCCTCTCACGGAAGAGAAACCAGAAAACGCCAAACATGAAATGACAAGAAACAAACTGGATGTGCTCGGAATGTGTAAGGTGAGATGGGGTGGTTGTGGAGACCTAGAAACTGCTGGCATTCGATTATACTATTCAGGTGAAGATAAAAATGGAATGTACAGGGTTGGAATTTTCATGGGTAAAAGACTGAAGGACAAGGTTATCAAGGTTGAATATGTTAGTGAAAGAATAATGATTATGAGACTGGAAGGGAAAAAGAAAGACTCAGTTATCAACAAGGTCCATATGCCAACAAGTAATCATTCAGATGAGGAGGTAGAAGAATGTTATGAGAAGATAAAAAACTTAGCAGAGAGTGAGAAAAGAAATGCAATTATTGTTATAATGGGTAATTGGAATGCAGTAGTTGGTCAAGGACCAGAAGGAAAAGCTGTGGGAAAATTTGGACTGGGTGAAAGAAATGAGAGAGGTCAAAGATTGTTGGAATACTGCAATGAAAATTTCATGGTAGTTAGAAATGCTCTATTTGATAACCACAAAAGACAATGGTATACTTGGATATCTCGATTTGACAAAACGATATCAAATTGATTACATAATGATACAACGAAGATACCATAATTGCCTAAAGACTGTCAAAAGTTATCCAGGGGCAGATATTTATTCAGATCATATATTAGTAGTAGCTGAGGTTCTAGTTAAATTGAAAAGAACCTTGAAAAGACAGAAGAGAGAGCACATTAACTTCGAGAAACTGAAAGATGAAGGCAATTGTGAAAAATTAGAGAATGCATATTGTGGAATCATGATTCAAGGACATGAAACGGAATGCACAGAAGGAAGATGAGATCAGTTTAACAATGGGATCAAAAAGGCAGCTAAGGATATGCTTGGAGTCAATGAGAGGATAAAAGTAAAGGAAGACTGGGTAACACCAGATGTGATAACCAAGATGGATGACTCCAGGAAAAGGAAAATTTATGTGTTTTTTCAAATATCTGTAATTACAATTTAAAAACTAATAGCTACATATTTTCTAACAGCAAAGTACACTCTTTATCTTTAACAGATGAAAAATAAAAGCCCACTGAAGGTATTGGTACTGTTGTGAAACATGTTTGGGTTAAGAAACAAAATTGTGTTTTGCTAAAGGCGGATCCTATCCAAAAACATACGTATTGTTAAAGAAAACACGGAAAAAAAGAGTTTCAACCCCAGTATGATTATTTCGATGTCCTGCCATTCATTTCCAAGTAAGCTCTACAACAAATTCCGGAAAACTACAGCAAAGTTAAATCAAACTATTTTAAATATAAAATTCAATAGAATTTGTCTTTCACATAATATAACACCTAACTATATACATTTAAATGTAAACAGTATGTCTGCTGCAGCTCGTCATGCCACACACAAAGCTGAAATTGAGTGGCTGAAGCAAGAAATTAGAAACTTACATATAAAAAAGCAAGACCTGAATGTTGAACTATTAAAAATTCACCTGGAACTGGGAAATCACATTAAAATCTCTGAAATATTTGATGATATAGTGAATACAGACAAACATAACACAGAAACACAAATAAACCCAAAATGAAATAAACAACAACAAAAACTAAGCTCTTTTGCAACAAAACAAAGCTTTTGCACATAAAAATAGAAAACAAGCAAACCACACATTGCACAAACGTCTGGTAAACCTTAGTGACATACAACTAACCAACCAAGAAATAAAGTTTCTAGAAAAAGGCCCAAAATATAATGCCAACACACACATCACACACAAGACAGTAGAGAATCTTATCACAGAAAGTGAGTACATCATAAAACAACAAGAAAGAAACAATAACCCATTCTTCAATGCAGGTCTGACAAGAGAATTAGCCACAGAAGAAGTAAGATGCATAATAAAGAAAAACAAAAAACAAAAAGAACAAAAACTGAAGAAGAAAAAACCTCCAGAAAAATAAAGGACAAACTTAAAGACATTGAGGCACTCATTACGAGATCAGACAATGGCAGCACCATGATAATAATAAAACAGGAAGAATACAAGGAATAACCTTAATATTTCTGGAAGACAACAACATAACAAAGTTAACCAGTGACACAACACAAAGGTACCAGAAAAACATACTAACACTCCTAAAAAATATCTCACACATATTCACAAATCAGAAAGCGAAATGGTTGAAACAAAAGAACCCCCAAGCACCCACACTGAACAGCAACGCTGCACAAGGATGGCGTTCTGATACGCCCTGTAGTCAATTTCAGAATAGCACCCACATACGACTTAGCCAGAGATATGCACATATACTTACAGAAAGATTACATATACACAAATAACAGAAGCAAACACAACACTGAAGATCTGATGCAACAAATCAAAGGCATCAACATACCCACAACAACCACACGCACATCATTCGACATCACATCCATGTACACCATTATCCTCACCACAGAAACTATCAACATCATCAAACAACAATTAGAAGAACAAGCCAAAATTCCCAAACCCCACATAAAAGAAGTATCTAGCGTTCTGAAACTAATCACAGAGCAAAGCTATTTCTCATTTGACAATCAGTTACACTCACAAGAAGACGGGCTTCCAATGGGGTCACCAGTCAGTGGACTCCTAGCTAACCTTTTTCTCAATCACATTGAAAATAAAATATTCGAAATATTAATAAGACCCAAACAATAATGTATAATATATTGCTACCATTATGTAGATGACATCATGTGCCTTGTAGATGAAACACCAAGTCACATCCAACAAATCCACAGTTGTATAAACAAAGTACATCCAAAAATAAAATTCACCATAGAAACGGAACACGACAAAAGGTTGAACTCCCTTGACCTCACAATATACAGACGCAACAACCAACACCAATTCTCTGTATTCAGGAAAGTGACCACCACCAGCACAGCCATTCACAAAGACTCTAATCATCCTATTACACACAAACTAACCAGCTTCCAATATATGCTACACAAACGGAACAAAACCCCACTCACTGAAAACAACTACAAGAATGAATTGCAGACAATCAGACAAATAGCAGTAGAGAATGGATATGACACAAACGCTACAGATAAACTGAATCACAAAATTAAACCAGAATTAAAAATGACACCCAGCACACAAAACAAAAGCCTCCTCATCAACTCACAAACACACAGGACCCACTCATGAGCACACATGAACAGCAAACACCCACGATGAGAAACAGCTGGTTCACTCACACCTACAACAACAAAGCAGTTCAGAGAATAGGCAACATACTCAAGAAACAAGGTGTATAAATAGATTACAGGACAGACGACTCAACAAAGAGAAAACTGAGGACAACCAGCACAAGTAAAGACAAACACAACACATCTGGTATTTACCAACTAAAATACCAGGACTGCAAAGCAGTTAAATAGGGCAGACAAGCAGAAATTCTAATACCAGATACACAGATCACAGAAGAGTATTAAGAAGTAACAGCTGTTATTCCACATTTGCTGAACACCTCACAGACAAGAAACATAACCCACCAAACATCAATACAGATTTGAAAATTCTCAAATGCAGCAACAGCCTCCAACAAAAACTAATAATTGAAGAAAATTATCAGATACAAAAAGCCATAGTGGAAGGCAAACAAGTAATAAATGCATACACAGCTCTCTGAAATGGCATTCTGTTTTCTGGCCTCAAAGAATTATTAGACAAGACCAACCTATAGAGTTCTCACCCGCCCCCACACTCCAGCCCATCCCCCCCCCCACACACACACATAAAAAATCCTAAAACCTACTGTCACACTCAATCTAACTCTCCCTTTTCACACAAACACAGACACACACACACACACACACACAAAATCCTAAAAAATTACACATCTCTGAAAGATTCAGAAGAACCACCAGGAATACCTTCAACTGTACCACTGTCAGCCATCTTGTTTTTACACCTTCAACTATTCCACTGCCCACCATATTTGTTTTTACAGCTGGTAAACAATGAAACAATGACAGTGACAGTGGCAACTCAATATATAGTGTTTGACAGTCATGAAGATGAATTAAAAGAAAATGGAAGTGAAACATTTTGTAAATACACACACACACATACACACACACACACACACACACACACACACACACACACACACACACACACACACATAGAATTAAATAATTTCGGGCATAGAAATAACAAGTTTTAAAATCATACTTTTGGCTTAAGCAATTTATCTATTTTAAGGTGTAAGTGGTCGCAGATGAAAAACTGTGGAACAAAACGGCACTGTAGAAATCTCTGTAATTAAGATTTAAAAACTAATAGCTACATGTATACAAACAGCAAAGTACACTCTTTATCTGTAACAGATGAAAAATAAAAGCCAACTGAAGATGCTGGAACTCCAGTGAAACATGTTTGGGTTAAAAAACAAAATTGTGTTTTGCTAAAGGCGGACCCTATCCAAAAACATACGAAAAGGAAAACTATAAACACATAAAAAGGGAAGGGCAACTACAGGAGGTTAAATAACGAATTAAGAAGGGAGACAGAAAAAGCAAAGGAGAAATGGCAGACAGAAAAGTGTGACAAGATAGAATAATTAGAGAAAGAAGGAAAACATGATTTGATGTTCAAAGAAGCAATGGATTTGACATTCAGGGAAAAGAGTAACAACACTGGACTAAAGGAAGGAGAGGCAGCAGATGGTAAAATGGTGAGTGAACCCCAAGAAATAATGAGAAGACGGGAAGAATATATAGCATGGCTATAAGCTGCAGACAGCTGACCAAGTGAAGGATGGCTTGGGCAGAAGAAAGTTGCATATGATGACAAAGGAAATGCAATACTAACTAGTGAGACTGAAGCATCTATGAAGGAGATGAAAAATGGAAAGGCATTGGGAACTGATGAGGTTCCTGCGGAACTGTGAAAGTCATTGGAGGAAGAAGGAAAAAGTGAGATGATTGAATTGTGTAATCAAATATAAATGACAGGAAAATGGCCAAAGGACTTTACAGAAATTACTTAACACCTATAGAAAAGAGAAAGAAGAGCAAGAAGTGGGAGGAACATAGAACAGTGAATCTGATATCGCATTTAGCCAAAGTCTTCCTGAGGACATTCGACAGATGGAAAGCTGAAATGTGTGAAAGGAGACAAACAATTTGATTTAAGGTGACAGGTGGGAACCAGAGATGCCATTCGGCTGCGTAGAGTGATAGGGGAGAGGTACATGGGCAAGGAAAGGAAGGTTTATGTTGTGTTAATTGATCTTGAGGAGTCTTTTGACTGTGCCAGATGAGACAAACTGATGGAAATCCTATGGAAACATGTAGTTGACTGGAGGGATAGACTGCTAATTAAAATTTTATATTTGAACCAGAGGGCAAGAGTAAGAGTAGGAGGTGTGACGAGTGAAGAAATTGAACTGGGAAGAGGTGTAATACAAGGTTGTTGTTTATCACCAACACTGTTCAATTTCTATCCGGAGGAAATTATTAATGAAAGTTTTAATGGAAGGAGAGGTGTTTGTATAGGGGGTCGGAGAGTGGAGTGTATAAGATTTGCAGACAATGTGGTTGTTATGGCAGAGAGCGCAAGAGAGATGGAACAAGTGTCACATGATCCAAATGCAAAAGTAGAAAAACATGGAATGAAGATTAACAATAAGAAAGCGAAAAGTATGGTAATTGGAGGAAAGGGGAGAAAATTCCATATGAAAATAGGGGGAGGGGAAATGGAGCAAGCCGGCCGAAGTGGCCGTGCGGTTAAAGGCGCTGCAGTCTGGAACCGCAAGACCGCTACGGTCGCAGGTTCGAATCCTGCCTCGGGCATGGATGTTTGTGATGTCCTTAGGTTAGTTAGGTTTAACTAGTTCTAAGTTCTAGGGGACTAATGACCTCAGCAGTTGAGTCCCATAGTGCTCAGAGCCATTTGAACCATTTTTTGAAATGGAGCAAGCAAATAACTTCAATTACTTGCGAAGTGTAACATGGATGATATGTATTGCTCAACAGAAATTAGGAAAGGAATTGCAATGGTCAAAGAAGGATTCAAGAGGAAACAGAAATTACTTTGCAGACCACTAAACAAAGATCTGACTAAAAGACTGGACAAATGTTCCATCTGCAGCGTTGCATTGAATGGTGCAGAGACTTAGACATTGAGGAAGGAAGATGTAAAAAGACTGGAGGTGCTAGAGGTGTGGATATGGAGAAGGATGGAAAAAATGAAATGGGAAGACCGAGCAAGGAATGAAGAAGTATTAAGAAGAGTTGGAGAAGAGAGAAACGTGCTGAAAGTCATCAGAAAGAGAAAACGGAAGTGGATTGGACATTGTTTGAGGAGGAACTGTTTATTGAAAAAAGGAAGAGAAGGAATAGTGGAGGGAAAAAGGGGAAGAGGAAAATATTGGACAATATCAAAGAAGACAAATATTCAGAAATGAAAAGACTGGCTATGGACAGACAAAAGTAGAAAAGGCTTAACCCATGACAAGACCTGCCATAAGGCAGAATAACATACTGCTACTAATACTACTACTACTACTACTGCATAACGTTATGATCAAATTTACGACGATTTCTTTATCTCTCATTCTTCTTTGAGCATCCGTTAAAAAAATTATCAGTACAATGCAACAGTTCATTATTAAGTTTAATTTTAATTGTTTTTGGTTTAGCTTTGCCACTAGATAGCAGTTTGTAATTAGTACTGAAGTTATTCGTTTCTATAGATAAAACGTTTTTTGAGAGTGACTATTTTTCACACAGTACTGAAATGGTGCTATTGGTATTTTTATAATTATATTTTATGTAACAATCTCAAAGCTTTATTTAATACCATTTCCTTACCTTGGCAGATTCTCATTCTCAGTTTATTCCAGTTCTTTTTTCTTTTCATTTTCACACCATTCTGGATTTTGTATCTGCCTATGATAATACTCATTCTAACTTTGCGGTTTTGTCTTGGTTTCTCGTCTTTTCACGATTGTAAGGATACGCTAAAGGGACATGGAATAAAACTGACTTATCATACTTATGTATTTCATTCTGCTCTTCAATTCCGAGTTGTTTCCTAGATGAACTATGAAAAGGAGTAAATGTATCACACATACTTAAGCCTTTCTCGTTCAAAGAAACTGCAGTGCACTTCATATGTTTTTTTTGAAGTGTAAAGAAAACTGGAAATGCGAACATCGAAGTTAAAATAGAAAACTGGAACATAGGGTGAAGACAACTGCTATAAAGGACAAATATGAACCACAACAGGAAACAGAGAGAACTATTACAGATGTGCAATCGAGAAACAGATACTGCTTTAAACACAGTGTATGGCGAAATCTAGCTATGACTGGGGACTAGAAAAATCTGCAATGGAAATCTGACATGTGTCGGACTACTGTCTGAAGTCAGTGGAATCGAGAAAGTGTTCAACATTAAAGTATACACGAATTATTTTTATAGACTTTCATTCCTTTTTGGCTCTCCTTAAAACGAATGGTTATATTCCATGTAACTGTGACATCCTGGATTTTGTGCACCTGGCAACAGAAAACACATTTTCAGATTTTAAAATCAAGTGAATAGCAACAATTAATAGACACTCATTTGGAAAAACTGTAAACATTTAAGTTCTACACAGAAACCTCACAACAATGTGGAGCAGAGGGGTTACCGATGTCCTCCCAGGAATATGTGGAAGTTGGTTAGTAGCATGTACCATGAATCATACTGCATGGCAAATCGTCAAGATATGAAATGGGTCATTGTACATCCACATCAAAAATTCATCTGGAAATATGGCTATGTTCTGAACCTTTTGAGGCTCCTTTTTCTTTTAAATACAGATGTGAGCTAGTAATTCCTACCAACCACCTTCTTCTGTAGAACATATGATGTTGTCAAGGAGCAACTTCTACAGTTTATTTTCAAAATTACTTTACTATCTGCGAGACTTTTGTATCACTAGAAGTCATAAATAAATGAGAGTTCTGGACCAAAGAGCATATTGTATTAAAAACTGCAGAATACAAACCAAGAAACTAATTTTGCAGTATACCATTACCAAAAATTTGTATATACACAGAAAACGAAATTCGAATTTATTTATAAAATAAAAATCTAATTTAAATTTATTATTTATAATGAAGATCTGTCAAACCTTGTCTATATATAACATTGACTGAAATTTAAATTAAAAAACTCAAAGGTACATATTAACCCTAAAAGTTTTAATTTCGAAAACTTAATTATTTTTATAAATAAAGCGAAAACAACAAGATCAACAAAGATGAGCTATTTCAAAACTTTGAAAATTATAGCAAAATAGCGTATACATTACTTTATTATGATTTAAAACTATTGTAAAGAAAATGATTATTCAAATGTAACTAAATAAGGTATGATTGAATTTATAGATTATTTCGATTAGAAAGAAATGAAGAATGAAATGAAGAGCAGACAACTAAAATATAAAAATATGGCAGAACTCCTTTCAATTTGTAGAACAGAAACATTAAAGAACTATTTCAAACTTAATAAACATAAATTAATCGATATTATTGTAAAACCTATCGACTATACTAATAACAAACGTAACTATAATGAATTGAATAAAAATCTCTAAAAGATTTTCATAAAATCTGTAAAATGGAAGAAATAAATTATTATTCTAAACTCAGAAAAAGAGAATCAATAGCTCTTATAGAAAAATATTATTTTCAAATTAATAATGTTAACGATTTCAGTAAAAAATTTGTAAGTGGTCTTCGAAAATATTTAAAACAAAAATTTTAAAAAAATTACTCTAGCCTTAATAAACAGAGGTTAATCGATAATCGATCTTATAATATCTGAGAGGAAAATTAATAACCATAAAGAGAATTATTTTCAAAGGCTTCCAGGAGATAAATATCAACAAATTAATTTAAAAAATTATCAGAGAAATTTACCAGGTGCTAGATGATATCAGTATTTTTAAATCACCAAAACAAATTTATATGAAAGCTTCATCTTTTAAATCAAGATTGATAATTGATGAAATTAATAATAATGATATTATTGTTGTGCCACAAGAACTTTATAATCAATTTAAAAAATAATTAAAATACCAAATTATATAATATTTTAATACAAAGAAGAGCAATTAAAATTAATATGATTTTTTTTTGTAATTTTATAAGACAAGATGAAATACAAGAATTTTGTTTTATAAGGAAAAATTGGGGATAGTAATTAAAAATTAAAGAGACATATTCAATTTTATTAAATATAAATGATATTACTTCTATTTTATAAGACAAGGTGAAATACAAGAATTTTGTTTTAGAAGGAAAACTTATGACCTGTAATTAAAAAATAAAGAAATATATTAAATTTTATTAAATATAAATGATGTCACTTCTAGTTCTAAGAAATAATAAAGTTTTATATAATGATAAAAAGGTTTAATAATTGTTGATGAAATTAATAAGCCATGGTTTGCAGCAAAAATGTTTGTGATGTATTGGAATATTGTAATTCTAGAGATGCCTTGAAGGACAATGTGTAAAGTAAATATGTTAATAAATATGAAGAACTGAAATGTAGCCAGCAGCTAAACTTAGTTTCAGAGACTAATTTTGTAAGTGTATCCTGATTATATTCGTTTATTATCATATCAAAAATGGAACATGCTAAAACGTTTCAAGTTTGGGTTTCTGATGGTATTTTACCATCAATTCAAAAACATGGAGAATATAACATAAAGCTAAACGTAAAATTAATAAAGACATCAGATGAATAATTTGATAGAGTTATAGAAATTTTACGTGATGAAGTGTACCTAATTTAGAAAAATTATATCACTAGATGAAAGAAACTTTAAAAATTAATTGAGTACAAAATTATTTTAATGCTTTGGATAATTATTCTCAGGAACAATTGGATAGTGATATGATGAATCTTCACTACTTTTAAACCCTACCTATTCATCTACCTCACAGAAATATAACTTTTTAATGAAAATAGATGGACTCCTATTCGTCCCCTGACCTAAAATCACCTTTAATACAAAAAGTATTGATGACCATGATTTATATTCTTTATTCATAACTGAATTTATAATAATGTTAATGAAGATTTTTTTTGTGTACATCTAATACACAAAAATTTTTAAAACCATTTGTTTCCATTAATTCAGATTTAAAATTTTCAAATAATTCCTACATTTCTGTTAATGTTTCTATCAATATCAGAATGTACTCTAGCTTCTTTAAAGACACAATAAGCATAATGAATATTATATTCAATACCAAACAGGCATAAATTATCAATAACACTCTGCATTTATGTATCATATTTTCTTTAATATTTTGAAAATTTACTTTATTTTTACTTCCAAAACTATTTTGCAGATTGTCCAATTGTAACCATTTGACATAATCTCTATTACCTTTCTTATTTAAAACTTTTTCAACACGATGAACATCTGGAAAATTCGTTTTCAGTAGTTCTCCTGCATAAAAATTTCCTTTACTTGTTCACCATTTACATCTGTAATTTTATAAGTGATTGGTTTAGAGTGAATAATATCATCAAATTCAAAAATTTCTGTTGACAAATCGGCAGTATATACTTTTTAAAAAAGTCCTTTCGATTTTCTTATTCTTGCTTTACAACCAATTACGTATTTAGGTTCAGTATCTAACAATTCCGCTATGTAAACGGTTTCCTATAAGATTTTTTCATCTTCTTTGTTTATACTTTCCAGAGCCATGTTCACTGTTGAATGTTTTGTATTATTATATTCGTCAGTTAATTTCGAAACCAACTCACCCCTTTAAAACTTCCTTTAAAGGCAAATTTATTCCATATATTTTCTTTCAGTGTTTCATTAAATAGTTCGAGAAAGATGCTTTTAATTCACTAAGCGTTGAGAATAACGATTAATGTTAGTTTTTTTAAAGACATTTAAATTCGTTATTATAAAGTTCATTACCAATATTTGTTTGTTAATTTTTTGGTTTTCTCATCTCGAATATTTCTTTAAATAATCTATTACATTCTTACACATTTTATCTTTAAGTGGAATAGTCGAGGGAAATTTTGAAAAATCATCAATAATAGTTAATATTTATTTATGTCATTTATTTATTTTTGAAATTTCTTTCATTTTACATTAATCCATTCCGACGAAATGACCTTGCCATAAATCACCTTTTCCTAAAGAAATTACATTTTTTCTTATAAAGTTTATTCTCATTTTTTTATGTAGTTAATTACTAATTTCCTCATGTATATTTATTTTTTAACGAATTTACTCTTTTACATTTTCCACAATGCACAAAGACCTTCAATTCTATTTCTTCCTTTTTTACTAAATCTATGGGGATTGCATGTTTCAGTAAAAATTTTGCACTTCAAACAGTGAAGGTGATTATCCTTCTTCATTTATATAGACCAGAAATAATCAATTTACTTTTAATTGCTTGATTCTAAAGACTTCAGTACTTCTAGATCTACAGAAACTTTATGTCTAAATTATTACTTTTCGAAGCTAATAACTTAAATGTATGTCCTAGTGAAACTATTTTATCTAAAGCTTGATGGAGACTTGTTTTTGTATTAGTTGTTTCTACATTATGATAATCCATGGTACCATCAAAAATAATATTTCTTTGCTTTAAATCTATGAGAATTTTGCTGTATTTATTCTCTAAATAAAACCTGTTCACTGCATCTTTGGCATATATTGGATCATATACATTCGCAATTCTTCTACCTTTGAAACTGTTATAACATCTAGTTACTTTAAAAATGGCATATAATTCCATGTGAAATTGTTTAGTTACATTAATTGTTTTTGAATCTACTAGTGATAGAATATTTTTGATTTTTGGTTCTAATGATTAAAAATCTTTTATTTCTACTAAATAATTATTGTCTTTAGCATACAACTTATTTCGAAACGTGACCATTTAATAAATTTCAAATATCCTTAATTTTATAATTCATACATAATAGTTTTTAAAAAAAATAGACACAATTACTTCATCATAAATTACTTCATCATAGTTTTCTATTCTATTGTATTCTATCGACATTGTAGTATAGATTATTTTTTCCAAAATAGTTAAATAGTTAATTATTAATATTAGCTCAAGATGAATCAAAAATAAATTTCAATTTTTTTGATATATAATAACAAATCCAAAAGTTTGAACATGGTTACAAGTATCTAAATTTACTATTCCACATTCTAAATTTTTTGGTTCATTAGGTAATTCATCAGTCATAAAATCTCCATAAAAATAATTAATGTTTAGTTGTTTAACTAATTCTTCTATGTCAAAATTATACAAAGGATTATTAATTTTTTAATTACTTCTTTGAATTTTTCTACATATTTTTGTTATAATTCTATATAACCTGTTGTCTTCTTTTTAACTGTATTAGCACTTGCTAGTGAGCCACCAGCACGTGAACCAAGAGTAGTTAAATAAGGTAAAGCTACCAAAAGAAATGGAAGAAATCCACCTTCATATTGTGTTAGTTATTATTATTTATTATTTCTTTGACTTTTTTTCTTCATTCCGTTCCTTTCTTTTCCGTTGCTAAATTTTATCATTTTTTTCTATTCCTTATCACCATTTTTGTTTTATTTATAACTGTGTTACCACTTTTTACAAATCCACCAGCATGTGAACCAAGAGCAGTTAAATAAAGTACAGCTGCTAAGAGGAATGGAAGAAATTTACCTTCATGTTGTTTTAGTCCTTTACCTTCTTCCGCTGGCCGGAGTGGCGGTGCGGTTCTGGGCATTGCAGTCTGGAACCGCGCGACGGCTACGGCCATAGGTTCGAATCCTGCCTTGGGCATGGATGTGTGTGGTGTCCTTAGGTTCGTTAGGTTTAATTAGTTCTAAATTCTAGGCGACCGATGACCTCAGAATTTAAGTCGCATAGCGCTCAGAGCCATTTGAACCATTTACCTTCTTCCTTTTTTGTTCGAGATTCAACAATGGTTTTCACAACAGGAATAGCTACTGTAATGAGTAAATTTTTAGCAGGTTTTTCTCTACCTTTCTTTTTTGTGCATCAGTTAAAAATGATGCAGTACTATTTCATTGTTCATAATTGAGTTTTAGATTAAATGATATTGGTTTAATTTTGCCATTAGATTGCACAGTATAATCAATTGTGAAATTATTCATTTATATAGATTAAAAATTAATAACAAAAATTTTATAGACCACAGTTGTCAATACTCACTCCTAATTTTCGTTTGCCGTACATTATTCCTCTAACTTGAGTTGAAGCCTTTATTCTCCAAGTTCAACATCATACATGTGCATTCTCTGTTTCGCAAATAATTGAAACTTCGTATCAGCTTCACGTCTTTTTTCTAAATCTTTTTTAACTATATATTCGATATCATGCTCTTTACATGCTTCATCTGATTTCTTTATCTGCTATAGCTACTCTTTCTTCTGAATTGGTTCCCAGGCCTTGAAGATGTGTTTCAAATAATGATTTATTAATTAAGGTACTAAATAATCATTTTCCATATTTCCACTTTTCCAAAATGTATGTGGTCATTTATTAAAAAATGTTTTTAAATAAGGAATTCTTGTTGGTACATTACTGATAATATTACTAAATTTATTAGTTAACATTTGAGTTATTCTCACTTTTTCATTATGACAATTTTTACTTCCAGCTAATTCTGTTCCATGGATTACTGCTAATCTATCGATTAATTGACGAACATCGTCCATCTGAACGTATTGGATTGGTTTCGTCTGTAAAATTTTTTACTACCCATGGCAAACTTTTCCAAATCAATCATCAAGAATTTTTTCTGGTAAACTAGGAAGATATTCTTAAACAGTTGTTTTTATCAAATAATTATATTTATTTCCTTTACTTGATTCAATTTTATTTGGATTATTTTCATTATATACAGCATTTGAGTCATATAAATTTCTAGCATTATATTTTAAATCGAAGGAATCAAATTCTGTATCTAAATAACCCATAGTTATTTGTTTTTCAGTTAAAAGATTCATTAATCTAGATGCTCTATCACATTCTTTTCACCGATTTATCACTGTTGAATCCTACTGCTAATTAATCAACAAATTTAAATGTACAAAAAGGTCTTAATCCAAAAACATTATCTTCACTGTAATTGATAAATTCTAACATTCTTTCTGCTATATTTATTTTTTAACATCTTTTTCTTTTAATTAGGTTCTTTATGTATCCTAATTATCTAACAAATTATTTATTTCAGGTTCACATAATGTATTACCTCTTTTATCACTATCACACTATTTAATTGGTGGAATATCGTTAAATTCTTCTAAGTAATGATATTTTATAAGAAACCATTTGTTTTTCAACTTTTCTGTTTTCTTCAACTGCCTTTAAATGTTTCTCCTTTAAACTCTTCTTTTAATTGTTTCTTTACTCTTCTTTATCATCTGGCTTTTTTAACAACTTGTGGATCATATTTTGCAAATACTTATTAAGGCTATTAAATATTATAATCATTTTTATTTTACATTCATTGTTTATGACTAATGTTTCTAAGTTCAATGCTTATGTTGAACGTTTTGTACATTCAATGTTGTTTATGTTCAACGTTTTTTAGTTCAGTGTTTAAAAATTATTACTCTTTTCTCAATATTTACCGTTAGTGGTGTTTTTTGTAATATATATCGTAATATAACCAAATTAATCTTAATTCTAACATTTACTATCTATTTCTCTAAATTCACCAAACTATAAATCTCCACCATCAAATTCACGATAAATTTGAATTAAATTTGTATCATCTGATCTAAAAATATGTAATAAATTAAAATTATCTCTGACTAATTCTTTTACATTTTTGAATATGTTAGACTTCAATAAAAACAATCTGTTCCTTTATCTCTACCTCTAACAAAATATTCTGTAACTATGTCTTAATTTTCGAGACTGAAATCATCAAAAACTACAGCTGTATTACCCTTACTTTCATTTAATGGAATGATTTCGTTGTTACTTTCAGTAAATTTAACAATTTTTAATTAATTTCATCTTCAATTTTGATATCTTTCAATAAATCTTGACATTCTTGTGGATCTAAACTCCTACAATAAACACAAAATGATTACTTTTTTCCAGTTTATCCAACCTAGAGCTAGAATAAAATTACCAATCAACAACATTGTTTTTCAATGACCACTTGGTCTTATGATTGTACATTCATAAGAATTAGGTAAAATTATACCATTTTTATTTTTTAATTCGGTTGCCATTCTGTCATTTATTTAGGTAATTTTTAATAATGTACATGAGTAGATTGTTTCAAAGGACTGATAATTCATCTGTTCTGAAAACGATATTAGCTGTTCCAATAAGCGAAACTTATAAAAGCGTTTCACTAGATGTTTTATTCAATTTTTTACTCCAAATTTTACATCGAAAAATAATAAACTTTACTGTGTTGCAGAAATATCACGTTTATCAAAAATAATAAAAGAAAGTACTTCCATAGTAACGACAGATACTCCTGATGGTGAATGTAGTTAGCAAAATGTAGAAAAATTTATTCAATCGAAAAAACCTAATATTCACATTAAAGAAAACGATTTTTTAAATACTGTTGTTATTGAAAGTGATGTTAAATTATTTATAGATAAAGAAGATAGTATTGTGCAAGTGTTCGGATTTAATAATCAAGTAACTGAAGCTAATGAAAAAACTGTTACCAAAAGTGGTCCTAAAATTATTATATTTGAAATAATAAATATAAATTTTAATCTAAGTGATGGAATGTTTGTTAATCATCATGATCATTTTCTTAAGGAAACTAATGTTATTGCTTTATTTAAACCTAAAGCTGAATTTGGTGGCCCAATAATTTAAGAACCAAATCAACCTATAAATATTCAAATTTTTAATACTATTCAGAATTTGGAAATAACTATAACTAATCAAAATCATAATTTGGTTGACTTTAATGGTATTTCAGTAACAATTGTTTTAGAAGTGAATTAATAAATTTTCCCTTAATAAAATGTGAAACAAATCGAGAGTTATCAACTTTAATCATATCCCATTAAGAAGGAAACAAAAATTTAACACTTCCTAACAAGAAAACCAAATTAATATTAAAATTGGGGATGGTTGGATTCATCCTAATTGCTCACAACTTTAATTGACATTTATTAAAATTAACACAATTATTCACAGAGATGGAACTGATTTTTCAGCTTATGATGGTAAATGAAATATTAATGTAAATAATGATTATGTATTAAAATTGTTTTATGTTATTGCAATAAAGAAAGGTAACAAACAATATTTAGTCTGGAATAGAACATCTATTTCTTTCATCCTCAACACTATTTCGATTAACTTCATCCCTTTCAAATGAATTAAATATGGAAGCGCATTTTCTTAACAGTGCTAAAATCAAAACCAAACAAAATTAATTACTTTATCCATTAGGATTATTTGGTGAATTTTTAACGATTATACAGGATTTATGTGAGAGGGTGATTTAAACATAGTTTTCACTTCGAGTTCGAGAAAAATCAAGAAAATTCTAATCTCCATTGGATTACTGACAATGATAACAGTAAACTTCCAAAGGAGGGTTAAATTGTTGTGAAAAGTATATAAATTCGTTTTCCTGTTGTTAAATATGAACCAGAATATTCACTTGAACTAGAACAAGAAACACTTATAAACCCAAAAATTTCAGTTTCTTTCTTTGAACAGCAAACAACTCAAATTGTTGGATTACATGGAAACAGAAATTTTGAAGCAGGTATTACTGTTTATTATAGTTCTGCCAAATTTGATATGCATTATTTTATTTTCGTTGTTTTCCAAGCTAAGTGAAAGAATTTGTCATTTATATCATTCTTCTTTATTTGTTCATGTTAAATTTCAAAATATCTACGTGAAAAATGGAAGAAATGAAGTTTTTCCTCAAGAATGACTGAATCTGGGCCTACAAATAATTCTTAAACCTTATGATACTTTTAGTGATTTTTAACTCAACCAAGTAATGATATAAATGTAAGTCCATTCAATTTTATTCAAAATTATTCTATCTACATCACAAATATGTCTAGAAGAATGAACGTTGTAACTACTAAAAAACAACAATGAAATTATGTGCTTCCTTTAATGAAAATTTACCTAATAATACAATTGCATATGTTGTTAAGTATGATAAAAGAATGTAACTTAAAACTCACAATGCAGGCATTAAATGAAAGGCTTTAATTGCAGAAATTAATGAAACAATTAGAAAAAAAAATAAACGAAGTATTAACTTCACATTCCCATTTTCCTTTGAAATATTTTCATAAAACTAGAGAAGATAAAAACTAAAAAATTTACATTTTCAAAAATCATAACTTTCAAAAATTTTATTTTTTCCTTCCTTAAATTTTTTCTATGTACTCAAAACAAAATGAACATGAGTGGTAACACTAAAAATCTATTAAGTGAACTTCACAATTATAGTGCAGATGTGTTCACTTCATTATTAGAGCTTAAAAAACATGAATCTTATGTCATTACAAAAACTTAAATTTTACCAACTATGTATGGTGAAAAATTTAAATTACTTTTAGACAATAAATTTAAAATTACTCTTCCAGAACATTCTACTAAAATCTTTACAAACGACCATGATAAATTAGAGACAATTGTAGAGTTTTATTTTATTTATTGAGATAAAAAAAATAAAGATTATCTTATTTGTGTTATTGAATTCGAATGGATTTTAGATTTGTTATTTTAACTTTTGAAATTCAATTTTAATTGAAAAATTTATTTTTTTAAGTAAATGAAAATTTTGTTTTGTGTTTATAGATAAATTTTTGGTGGGGGGGTACTGAGAAATTAGAATATTGGTTTGTATCGTGGAATTTTTAATTCGGTATGCTCATTGGTGCTGAACTCTCATTTATATGCTACTATTAGGATAGTAATGAAAAATTTTAGTTGCAGCAATATTAGTAGCTTCCATAATCTAATGAAAACACAGAGTGTAAAGATTAGAGAACAGATCAAAAAAATAGACGAAGTGTAGGTGTTTTAAGTACTGCAATCAAAGATATGAAACTTAAAATAAATACCATTAATAATGATGTGACCACTATGCAGGGCTGACCAATGATATCAACGAAAGGTTCTATTTAGAAATCATAAAGATACAAGAAATGGTAGAAACTTCAGCAGTAACGAAGGTGGACGAAAACTTCTTCCATCTGAAAACCGAAATTGTTGGCGAATGTAGAAATGAAGTGTCACATTTGAGAAAGACAAAGTTGATACTCAGAAATAAATTAGCAAACAGGTAAATATTTGCGAACAGAGGTGTAACCAAAACATTTCACATGTTCAGGGCAAGAACTGCGATGTTGAAAAGAAAATGAGGCAAGGCCAGTTGTGCCAATGCTCGGATATCTCGTAAGGAAGTATTAGAGGGCGAAAAATGGCTAGGTCCTGCCAAAAATCACACTGGCTGGCACCCATTAGATTTTCTGTAGCATTGAGAAAGATTTTTCCTGAATATTTGACAGAACGGGAAAGATTAACGTAGTTACCCGCACAGCAACAGTTTACATGGGTACTAAATGTGAGCACTGATCAGATGACGTTTAAGGAATTCAAACAAAGGTTTACCGAGGAAACTGATTAGAACAAAGGCAAGATTGTTTATGACGTGAATTCATAATGTCCAGACTGTATAATAATAAAGGCAGAAGCTTGAAATTTGAAAACTGACACGCTTAAGAAGCAGACGATCTGAATCTGCGATAATTTGGAAGCTATGGAAAAAGCTGGAAGAGATACCTAGAATGCAATCATAAAACCTTTTCTGCGTTTCTAGAAAGAGTATAGGATGAATACCAGTGGCAAAGTAATCGTGATTATTGCTGTAATAATAACAAAAGGGTAAATCACAATGACAACAAACAAAATGACAGCGATAGGTATCGCATTATTGTAGTTCAACTAGGTAGAGGAAGAGGTCGAGGTGCTTCACCACTCACGGTACAGGATTTGCACCGTGATATTACCACGAAGGAAACCACACGGAAAACTCAAGACTGTGGATGCTGCTGGCCAAACTATCATGGTTAGATTTTCAAGTTCAAACATAAGAAACAATACCGGAGTAGACATAATGAGTTTAGTACATGAGAGAGTGACTGTGAAACATCGCAAGACGCTGCAAGCGAAGCGACCGATTTGATGAATCACAGCTGGCAGGTGATGAAATGTGTATTAGAGTGTGGACAGAGTGCCCATCAGCGACGAATACATCACACTGATCAGTTGTCCGTATGGAAGCTGTAGTTACGGCAGGAGGACAGAATGAGAGCGTCACAATAGAACGTAATGAAACTGCCTAGGCAGATAACATCTGGGCAAGAAAAAACGTGAACATGTTCGTATGCGAGGAAGAAAGCGCCAATGACATTTTAAATTACGATAAAATATGCAAAAATGATGCAATGATCTGCAGCAAGAGCTAAAGCAATGCTAGTGGGAGGATTTCAAAAGGAACTATTCGACCAAAAGGTTAGGTAGTAGTCAAAGGAGAAAAAGTGATATTGAGAGTAGGACATGGTCTGATAGCAAGGAGGAAATTAAGGTATTTAGCACTGCGTTAAGTTTGGGAGCAGCAGCTAGTAAAGAGGTGGTAGACACTGGGGAAAAGGGCGCTGCACGAAGTACACGAGCTACCAATAAGATTGAGATTAATACTAAGAAAAGAAATATGGTTGCAATGAGGAGAATCGAAGAAGATGAAATCCACAGCGTTGCTACCAAAGCATTCATGACTAACATATCGTCAGCAGAACAAACCTTTGTCAGCAGGCCATAAGAAGTAGATACAAATGATTGTTTACAAATTGTTGACGTTCACGATGACTAAACAAAATATGAAATAAAGGTAGTCCTTATTAGAGCCGATAGAAATGACAGCTCAGATGAAGAAGCTAATGTGACAAGAAGAGAAACTACCAACGTTAGGAAAAAACTGTGATCCTGAGTTATTATGGTATGATGATAATTTTTCCCTTTTGGACTGGCCTTTTGCAGATTCACCTGCCGCTTTAATATATTCACTGCTGATTGTTCCTCTTTTACTTTTTCTGTCTGTTCGTTTATGTCCTTTTTCCACGTTACTACTAAGCTGTTAATTGTTTGTTCATGCGTTTCCAACTTCCCTCTAGTTTTTTAAATTACTTCTTTGATGTCACCGTTGCCACTGATGACTGCAGTTTTTTAAAAGTTTCCTTCATGAGATCCATGATCTGTTTGTTAAAACGTCCTGATCTACTCCTATTATTGGTGTTTCCATCACTGTACTATCTCCTTCTGTTTAACCTTCATTTCCTTCTCTACTGTATTTTCTCTTCATGGTGTGTTCTGACTTTTTGCGCTCTTTATCTGCCATATTCCCATGTTTCTCGCGCTATCAGTTCCTGCTTTGTTTCCTACCATTATTTTCGTAGATTCCCTAAAGGACTTCCCGTTATTCCCACTGTATTATCCCCCTGAATTTCACTTTCAGTTAATGATTGATTTTAAATAGTTTCCCCCCCCCCCCCCCATAGAATCCACGTTTTGTTGGGCTACGTATTCTAAATTTTTTATTCCCATCTGAATTGCTTTATCTTTTAATGTTAAATTTATTAATTGGTTAAGCATAGTGTGGAAAAATGCGAGTTTGTGGGCTTTGGAATAATATAACAGTGCATCAATAATACAGTCCGTTCTGGTAGGCTACCAGCTGCAAGTAGCAAGTTTTTCCCACGTCAATAGCGTGATCAAAAACTTGCACACAGTCTCCTTCCACAAGATTGGCAAAAGTCACTCCCCCAATAGAGGGGCTTGCCACCAATAATTACTGACGCCGCTGGTATGTCATCTGACATCACAATCTGATTCCCAGTCAGAATGTTCTTCAAATCAATCATGAACAGTTGTGGCCTGGTGAGATGGCGCATTCTCATCCACAAAATTTCCATCGTGGAATGGCTGCAAACGGTCTACGTGTAGTGGAACAAAACCATTTCCAGTCAATTATCGGTTCAGTTAGACGAGAGGACCCAGCCGACACCATTATGGGGCCACAACCAGCTTGCGCAGTGCCTTGTTGACAACATAGGTCCATGGCTTCATGGGACCTGCGCCACACTCGAATCCTACCATCAAATGTTATCAACTGAGAGCGGGGCTCATCTGACCAGGTCACGGTTTTCCTGTAGCCTTGGATCCAACTGACAAAGTCACGAGCCTAGGAGAGGCACTGCAGGCGATGTCGTGTTTTTAGCAAAGGTACTTATGTCTGTCGTCTGCAATCGTAGCCCTTTAACACCACATTTCGCCGCACTAACCTGTCGGATACGTTCCTCGTACGTCCCACATTGATTTCTACAGTTATTTCACGCAGTGTTGCTTGTGTGTCAGCACTGACAACTCTACGAAAGCGCCGCTTGTCTCTGTCGGTAAGTGAAGACTGTCAGCCATTGCATTGTCCGTGGTGAGAGGTACTCTCGGTACACTCTTTACCCTGCGGATCTAACGATTTCCGAAGTGAAATGTCCCATGCATATAGCTCCGGCTACCATTCCGCGTTCAAAGTCTGTTAATTCCCGTGATGTGACCAAGCCTTTCCACATGAATCATCTGAGTGCAAATGACAGCTCCATCAATGGACTGCTCTTTTATACGTTGTATAGATGACAGCAACGCCATCTGTATATGTGCATATCGGTATCCCATACAAATGCGACTGCAAGTGTTGAATACTTTCCCACTTACTGCGGGTAAAAATCGAGATAGTTATGTGAAGAGGTAGCCACAAATCCTAGGGAATCAATAGAATTTCACATTGTTGAAAATGTTGTAATCAACCCAACACATTCATTTTTGATCCCTTTTACTAGAAATCTCATCTCTTATTTTCTGTAATGAACTAAGATTATTATTAAGTTGCATTGTATAAACAATTCTGTTTACTATTCTTCTGTGAGAGATTAAGAGCTTAAAAAATTATATTACATAGAAAATATTCAGTGAACTGTATTTATTGTTCGACCTCCCTTAGACACACAAGAAAGAAGGTTTTCAGTAAGCAATACAAAAACGAAAATCTAGGTAGGTTCTCTCAAAAGAGCAGCAATTTGTAAAGGCCACGATAATTTTAACAGAAAAAGTGAAGGAGTTAATTAAAATGGTATACGGATGCCAAATTTGCCCAAAGTGAGTAACTGTTATTTATTATGAATGAAAAAGTACATGACACTGGTGTAATATTCTGTTGTAGAATGACTCATATCACCTGCCAGAGATAAGCACGCGTTCGGCATCACTTGACAAATTGTTGCATACCTCTAAATTCAGGGAGTCTTGAGCTCTCGTTGCAGTCGCTGATTTAACTCTTCAAATATCTCCCACAGATTGGTACGAAACGTTACGTAAATAGCTTTATTGTAAGAAGTTTGGTTAACTGGATATATAAAAAGTGGCCCTGTTGATCTGACATAATTAAATCGTTACCCTCCAAAATAATTAACAAGGAATTCGTTATCTACCACATTTAACAATTGTCACAATTAATTAAGTTTATTACGTTAAAGTACATGATACATGTTTTGACAGACAGTGACAAAACTAAAAGAATTCCCTGGGAATCCTGGTCGTAGTGGGTGAAACGCTACAATCCTTAAGAAGCAATTATGCATGATCCTGAGGAATTCTACGTGTTTGGATATGTAGCCAATAATCCTAATGGCATAACACTTGAAGAAGAAGGTTATCAGCCAGATGAAAAGAGAGACAGATGGCTCAAAGGCTGTGGAGTTTGTAGGACTCACATCAAAGATGTAAACATACCATATAGATGCAGATGCCATCCAGAGACAGGCTAAGTGTGTGTATCAGGACACCTCACAGGTTCCCGTGTTTGAAGATTGTAAGGAGTATCTGCTCAGTGATGATGCATCTGTTTGCATGGCGCAGCAAGTAATCGGTCATGAGGCCAGGAGGTGCGTATTGCTCGGCAACTGAAAGTATTTAGTGCCATGACGACAATTGCTTCGTCTGTCACATGGCATTAGGAGAATCCCATTCTCACACTATTTGCTTGAGTGATTGTATTTGTGTGTGGTATAGATACGTTAGGCATCTGGCACAGTTTTACGTGTGTGTGTGTGTGTGTGTATTCATATGTATGTACGTATCTGCACAATATGTTGCTTGCTAATTGAATATCGTTGTGTGTACTATTTACACTATGTGTGTAGTGACCTGCGGTCGGCAGGAAAGCACTAACTGTCAATTTGAACACACTTTATTATAATTAAAGAAAAACGCCTTCTTCGCAACACTAAGTGTTAAACACAACAACAAACAGAAAAAAACCACAACTCTTAAGGTGGCAAACCAGATAACGAAACAAAACAATGGAAGAAAATACTGACGAAAGTATACTCTACAAAATACAAAATACAACATGCTACTACAATGCTAAGGCGAGTGAATACTATGTTAGGGCCGGCCTAAGTGCTGGCTGGAGCTGTTCCTAGTTGTTGGTAAACACTGCTGGTCTGACGGTTTAGACGTGCTTATAAAACTAGATCGGCAGAGTGCTACATGAGTCATAAGAGTTCCGATTGGTGAAGCACTGCCCCATGTTGTCTGGCGAAGTAGTTCTGTGTTTATTTGGAAAGTCTGTTACTGCTTCTGTCCGCTGGCGATGTTTCTCTCTGCACTCCTGAAAGGGGGTCGGCAACCCATGTTGCATGTTGGTTGTGTGGGCCCTATAAATAAGGGGCCGCACCGATATTTCTTCCCCTGGGAAAAAAATGCACAGCACCACAAACACCAATAGCAGCAGGGGCGTCCTGGTCGGGGGCAGCACGGGCAGCTGGCGGCGGAGACAGAGGCTGAGGCAGAAGCGGAGGTTCCATCATAGGGCGGCCGATGATAGGCAGTGGCAGCACCCCCTACAGAGGAAAGACTGCCCGCCCGCTCAGTGACGTCACGCACAGAGTCTGGTGACGGTGCTCGCAGTACGTTTGGCCACAGCAATAGACTCTAAAAGGATCCGGACGACGAAAATTCGTAAAAAGATCTGACATACCTCTCTCATGAGTTACAAGATTTCCTTTCTTAAATCACCCAGTTCTTTTTTCCGTAACTTATTTCTGCATATCCTTTAGCCCCGACGTAAAAAGTGGCTGTAATAACTTTCACTATCTGAGGCATCAAAACTCCCAAATGAATGCATCCATTTCATTGTAGTTTATTTTAAAGTTGCTTTAATGGGGATTGTCACGACTTGTTTGATGACAGTCTGGTTAGCCGTTCAAAGATCGTCAGCTATACAAACTGAAAGTGTTTGCTGCCAGTGTGCTCTCTTCCAATGCCATTCCTAAACTGTAAGTGCTATAGTATAAATTGTAAATCTCGAAAAGGGCAATCTAAGCGTCTGCAACGGTATATATTTATCTTCTATGGCTGACCACCTTTCACCATTCTTTCGTTTTGGAGTTCCTGTATAAGACGACTTTTAATGACAAAAATTTTTATTGGAAGCCACCCGCAAAAGATTCTCGTATGCTCTCGCACACTTTCAACTAGTTTTTGTTTGTTTGTTTTGTAAGTTAAATTTTGCATCACTTTGACGCAGGTCTAATAGTGTGGACGGCATTTTGCAAAGTAACACACTGGCAGCTAACATTTTACGGACACTGTTATTGCCGCTCCTTATTCCTTATGTAGAAAAATCCATTTTAAAACCTGGTTGGATGATATACCTGTGAATTAAAGAAGAAACACGAAAATTGGGCAAATAGTGGTCGAATTATAACAGCACCCCCTATAGAGGGGCACTGGTAATAAGCAGTTGTATGAGTCGTTTCAAAAACACTGCCATGATAGAAATGTTCTACATATGTTTTAGTGTACCATTCAGCAACCTTGTATTCACTCTTTTTCTAAATTTAAAGGAATTTCTCCTGTTAATAGTTTTTAAGTGAAATGCAGTTCTAATGAATGATATGATATCTCTTCTCAGTTTGTGCACCTTTCCCTGAGAAACTTTCTTTCCATTAAGAAAATCTCTCTGGCTCAAGATGAGTATGTAATGGTATTGCCAGAAAGTTTTGGTAGGCCAATGCAAATTTCAATGAATTCACTTTTCTCCTTAAGTTAACTAAATTTCAATTATGTATTCAAATTATGTGAGGTCTCAAAATACAGATTACTGGGTTAAAATTTCCCTGCTCTAAACTGAATACCTTTGAAGAAAGAATGTTTCTGTACTACGAAATATATACTTTTGAAAAAAAAACTGTTTGCATGAATTATACATAAATTAATTTCAACTACGAAGTAAGCTTTCATTTCATCTGTTGAGTAGTTTTATGAAGTGATGTGACCTGTGATGAAATAATTGTAAAAAATGAACACTTACCTACATTTGGCATCACATTTGGGCTGCACTGACCAGTGACTTAGATACTTCATCCTTCCACAAGTTGGGGGAAAGGGGTGGGGCTGGTGATTCAGCTCTGTTTAGTTGCAACATATTAACAGATCATCATTCCAAAATATATATACTGGTAAACTATTAGAAACAGATTAATTGTTTAGAAGTGGAACACAAGTTGCATCTACTGACCATGCTGATATAAATGAATGCAAATGAAAGAAGAAAAATTCTGTGTATGAATGAATTTATTTATTTCTTTTATTCATCTTCCATATACTCTTGTCGTCAATAATCACTAACACATGGAATGAGAAAATTTTTAGACTATAGTGGTTCACAATAGAAAATTATAGATGTACAGCATGAATTCATATTCAAAAAGCCAACAGGAGGGCCTACCTGACAGTCCACCTCAAATGTTTTCCTTCTCAGCGAAGATGAGCTAGCAAGAAGGCACTTTATGGCACAGAGCATGCATCTATTTAAAGAGCTCAGTAATTAGTCAACCTGAGGATTAGTGGCACTCAATAGTGCTTGTAATGAAAGTGGGAGCTGTTCCACAATTGCACTACTATCAGATGAATAGACCTACCAATAATCATACACAAAGAAGACCATGAAAGTACTGCAAAGCCCTCCCCTACCAGCTTCTCCATGTGTAGTGGTAGTAAAATATATACAAATATGATCTACAGAAGAAGATGTTGAGAGAACAATAGTTATAACAGCTGCAGAGAAAGTAGTAAACCCATAACGAAAGAGAGGCAATTGTCACAGCATGCACATCTGCACTCATAACGATGACATTAGTAGAAGACAGAGGAACACCACAACCGCTATGGGAAATCGAAGTTTGTCTACTTAAACAATGCATAAATACTATAGTAGCTTTTTCAACAGTAACAATTAATGGATCATTACGAATTGGCAGATTTATCACATATATCACAAGCTAAAGTAATAACTTCAGTATACAAAGAAAAGTGTTGCAGAGAATGTAGAAAACTATAGAGCAATTTTTCTCTTGTCTTACATTTCTAGAAGAAGAAAACAAATTAACCTTGTTTGCGAAAGAGTCTGCTATAGCACAGTTTGTGTAAGTTGTTCTCAAAATAATAAAGGAAGGTGATCAAAATGGCACTGTCTTGGCTTTGTCAAAGGCATGTGGCATGTTGGGCCACATAACTTTATTACACAAATTATAAATACTATGAATAAGGTGTGCAGCAAAGAAGTGGTATAAGTCATACTTGGAAAACCAAGTGAAATGATTTTTAGGTTTCACATACTATAAGAAGATTACTATTGGTTCTCTTTGCCTGCCACACACCCTCCCCACCCACCTGTATGTATCATTCACCACCCAAACTTCAACTGAGAAAGAATTAGTGTAAGATTCTTTAATTTAAAGATTAATTTCTTCGATAAAAATTTCTAGTTAGGCTATCACTGTTGGTAGCTGTTAGCAACTGTATATTAAAATATTTATATAAACTCTCAACCATAAGTGGCAATTTGGTAAGTTTTATTGCCTGACTAGTTTCAGATTAACCTAATTAGTTCAGCTTAAGACATGTGTTGATGTGGCAATATTACTGATGGCAGGTTTTGTATTAATGATTTAAAAAGAATGTAAGATAAAGATTTCAAAATTATGATGTAAGAGTTTGCAGTTTTCGCTGAGTGTTTTTTGTATTTTTTTTCCAGTAACCTTTTTACAGTAGTTATTTAAAAATATGTTGACACCAACCCAAACAACAACTTTCATTATTGCCTGGGATTAATGTCCATTGCAGCATAGCCGATCAAATAATAAAAAGTCATTTTCTTGAAGAGTAGCAAGTGCTACTGCACAGGCAATAGCACATTGATTCGTACACGCAAGAAAATCTCTTTCAAGTTCTTTGAGAAGTTTGCTGACGACAATATAATTGTAGACAATCATATTTAAATTAGCATCTGATGGGTATTTTAGTCCTCCATGGTTAAGTCTTTGTATCAATTTAAATTTTCGTTTATTGGCAAACTCCTTTTCAATCACAATTTCATTAAGGCAACTCTCACACATGCTTCTTAATCACTGCATGAGCACAGTAGCCTGCAATGAAAGTTAAAGACGTTGCAATATCTTTCACTGAAAGAACATTGTCTACAGTTACACTGACTTCTATGCATAATGTGTCTGTTTCTTCAACTTCAGAAAACATAAAATTTTTATGGTCCCTACTGTGATATTGCCATAGGAAGGAGAACATAACACTAAAGGCATTACACTTTGAACTCGAAGCTTCTTTTCTGCTTCATAGACTTGTGTCACTTAAACATTCTATTGGGAACCTGCTAGCTGTTATACTTTCCAAAACGCCGCTCAAGCACATCTGTTTGAAGCTTGGCTGTCAGTAAACAGCTCATACTTAGCTCTTCAACAGAATATCGAGCAATTTCTACAATGGCATATGTTGTATGCTGAATAGCAAAAAATGTTTCTTTTGTGAGAAACCCACTTGACAGACCCTTTGCTTTCCACACATCAAGCCAGTCTAGAAAATCTAGCAAAAATTGCATAGAAACACTACCAGTTGTCAACGGATCCATATAAGGATTCTGCTTGTGTTTCCCTTTAAACACTGATTTCACATTCATGACATCAAACCATTTTGTTATTATTCGAATGTATTCCGCTGTTGATGGTGCATGTCTCAAATAAAATTTATCACTCGCTACTTCAAGGCCCTCTGACACTTGTCGATTGAATATCTCCAACACTAGTTTCATGCTCTGTTTTTCTAACGATGTAGGGGAAAGCGATTTGAGAGAAAATGTGTGACAATATTTTACTAAAGAACTGAAATCTATGTCATAAATCTGTTTCAGCGTTTTAAAAGAAGCTACAGAAAACTTATTTTCTTCCACTTCTTTTCTAACTGCAAACTGAGGATAAAACATATTTTTACCATCATTTTTTTGGTTCAACCACACATTTCTTATGCATTTAGCAATGTGTATGGAATCAATTAAAAATAAAAGTAGGCGATTAGGATCAGATGGATGTTTAAAAACTATATTAACAGCTTTATCCACAGAAAACATGGACATGGTTTTGCTATTGATTTTGTTGTTGTCAGTTACCACACAAAAAACTCTACAGTCTATTAGTTCAAGGCCATTTATTATGGACAGTAGCACATCATATAATGCATTAGATGAAATGGTTTTCGCTAGTAAAATGTGAACAACATCCCTGTACACAGAATGGACACTCTGCAACATAAATACAAACGCTGAATTTGCAACATGTTTTGAGTTATATGACATGCTCAAAACACTACCTCCTTTATATTCCAAATAAGAATTTAGATGAATTTCATCTACACTCAGTCATCATCATCGCTGTTCAAGTATTGAAATTTCTGTCTTGCATAGGACAGGAAATTACTTCCCCCAAGCCTTTCATGAGATGGATTCACATTAAATTTGCTGCAGATCCTACGCACAGTGCTTGGATGAGGCATTTTCATTAATGAACTGCTACATAAAAAAATTATAAGCATGAGATGAAATTGAAAATAGCAAACAATATAGTATCATAAATGTAGAACTAAACCTATGATTAAATTTCTTGACATTTATGAGACTAACTTGTTCATATATAAAGTCTACCATCTCCTTTTCATTCTCCTGTATACTGTCTTTCAGCACTACTAGACTGTCTTTTACTATCTCTACAATACTATATATAGAAGTTTTTGAGTGCCCCAATCTGTCTCAGAAACATTCTGCAGTATACTGACAATTTCATGGATATTGGTTACAATTACAGGAAAATATCTTTTTCCTAATGCCTTAATTTGTACATCCTTCTTAAACAACGAAACATTTAAATTACTATCTATAATGACAGAACGTGTGATTAATGGTGCTGGTTTTCTTGTTATCTTCAAAAAACACACAAAATCACTGTGTTTTTCGAACACACTCCACTCATTGGGCTATCCCACTTCCTTCGTAAGCAACATCAACTCTTTTAAAGAACTGAAGCTTAAAGTGTTTTCACAGTCCTTCTGTGACGCTAAACTATATTGTAATGCTGCAGCTAACTGCTCATTTTCAAGCCTCTGATTTTTCTCCTCTGGCCCTTCACGTCTGCTTTCTTCCTTTGAAAGGTAGGAAGGACAGTTTGGGAGTAGTGATCGAACTGCACCTGGTCTCAAACTCAGTTTTCGAAGGGGGGCTCTTAATAACTGACCAGTCCTTTCATCCACAATTTGTGATTCCCAAATAACATCATCCTTGTGGAAGTGAACATCGCATACCTGTAATTGAAAATGAATTGCCCCCCCCCCTCCATAATCACACACACACACACACACACACACACACACACACACACACACATACGCACACACCCTCGGATACAAGAAAGCATGACGACACCAAACTCACACAGGTGTACTCCATAGAAGCAACTGTGAAACAGTAACAGAATAATTCAAAGCAATTCTCAGACTGTGTATCCTGCAGAACTATGAAATACTAAGTGGTAGTGCTTTTTATGAGACAGACACTGTTTTGCTTTTGTATTTCAGCTGCTATTCCCTAGGCGATATATCAGTTCATAACTTACATAAAAACTGACAATATAATGAACTAATACATTGCCAGTTATGTGCTACCTATTAAGCTAAACATGAGCACACAATTGCTTTCAAGTACCGGGTGATCAAAAAGTCAGTATAAATTTGAAAACTGAATGAATCACGGAATACTGTAGATAGAGTAAATCACCAAAATTGACACACATGCTTGGAATGACATGGGGTTTTATTAGAACCAAAAAAATACAAAAGTTCAAAAAATCTCCAACAGATGGCGTTTCATCTAATCAGAATAGCAATAATTAGCATAACAAAGTAAGACAAAGCAAAGATGACGTTCTTTACAGGAAATGCTCAATATGTCCTCCATCATTCCTCAACAATAGCTGTAGTCGAGGAATAATGTTGTGAACAGCACTGTAAAGCATGTCCGGAGATATGGTGAGGCATTGGCGTCGGATGTTGTCTTTCAGCATCCCTAGAGATGTCGGTCGATCACGATACATTGCGACTTCAGGTAACCCCAAAACTAATAATCGAATGGACTGAGATCTGGGGACCTGGCAGGCCAAGCATGACGGAAGTGGCAGCTGAGCACACCATCATCACCAAATGACGCGCGCAAGAGATCTTTCGCGCATCTAGCAATATGGGGTGGAGAGCCATCCTGCATAAACATGGTACGTTCCAGCAGGTGTTTATCAGCCAGGCTGGGGATGATGCGATTCTGTAACATATTGGCATACCTCTCACCCGTCACGGTAGCAGTTACAAAACCAGAATCACACATCTCCTCGAAGAAAAAAGGCCCGATAACGGTAGATGTGGTAAATCCAACCATACCGTGACTTTCTCGTCGTGCAATGGAGTTTCCACGACAGTTCTAGGATTTTGGGTAGCCCAAATTCTGCAGTTGTGGGCGTTGACAGATCCTCAGAGCGTGAAATGAGCTTCGTCGGTCCACAATACATTACTCAACAAATCGTCATCTTCCGCCATTTTTTGAAACGCCAACACGTCAAATGCCCTCCGCTTCACTAAATCGCCAGGTAACAGTTCATAATGCCAATGGATTTTGTACGGATAGCATCGGAGGGTATGCCTCAGTGCCAACCAAACAGTGGTGTATGGAATGTCGGTTCGACGTGCGACTGTACGAGCGCTGACTTCCCCGTGCATAGACAAACCCCCTTCAGTCTCCATTTCTTCGTGAACTGTCTAAGCAGCATTACGCCTTGTGCTCGGTCAGCCACTACGGGGTCTATCGTCTAAACAGCCCGTGGCTTCGAACTACGAAATCATTCTCGCCACATCTGCATTTGTCAACGGACCTTTACCCGTTTGAATCCCCTTCCTATGGCGATAGGATCATAACGCTGAACTAGCACATTCCCCACTCTGATAATACAACTTCACTAAAAGCGCCTTTTCAGGTAACGTCAACATGCTGTGACTGCTGGCGCATCTGATTCTCTCTTTCTCTCTCTCTCTCTCTTTTTTTCTTTATTGTTATTTTGATCACCTTATACAAAGGCGGGCTGTCAGCAGCATATTACGCCGTTCTTCAGCCTTGAGTGGTACAATAAGTATTACATATAGGTGGCACAGATAATACAATAAAAACGGCGGGCAAAAACTGTAGAAACGAAAATCAAAAAACATGGAGCCGTTCACGCTGGACGAGAAAAATCACTAACACTAGTTGACACGGCGCACATAACATGGATGACGGCGACGGCACACGTGAACAGTGGTGGCGTGACGGCGAAAGAACACTAAACACAAAACGAAGGCACACACACGAGACACTGATGGCGATGATCTCCAGCGCGCGAATGTTCACTGAGCGTGTGCGAGTCCGCGGACCTGCCAAGAGAGGAGGAGGGGGGGTTGGGAGAGGGGAGAGCAGAGATGCCACGGGCAGGGGAGATAGGGGGAAGGGAGGAAGGGGGAAGGGAAGCCCGGGGGAAGAGGGGTGGATGAAGGGGGATGGGGGGAAAAGGAGAGAGAAGGGTGGGAGGGTGCCTAAAGGAAAAGACACAGGAAGTGGGGAGGGAGGATCAAAGTTGATAGGAGGGGTAGATGGAGGGGAGGAGGACATCATTAGGGAGGGGGAGCTGGCGGAAGCCACCTTGGGAGAGGGTAAGGAGGGTGGAGAGATGGAGACCAGGTGGGACATGGGAAAACAGGTGCAGCAGCGGGCGGGGGTGGGAGAGGATAGGCGAGACAAGCAGGTGAGGAGGATCGAGTTTACGGGAAGTGTACAGGATCCATATCCTTTCAAGGAAAAGGAGGAGGTGGGGGAACGGAATGAGATCGTACAGGATCCGCGTGGGGGAGGGGAGACGAATGCGATATGTGAGGCGGAGAGCATGGCGTTCAAGGATTTGAAGGGACTTATAAAAGGTAGGGGGGGCGGATATCCAGGCCGCATGGGCGTAACAAAGGATAGGGCGGATGAGGGATTTATAGGTGTGAAGTATGGTGGAGGGGTCCAGACCCCACGTACGGCCGGAAAGGAGCTTGAGGAGATGGAGTCGGGAGCGTGCCTTGGCTTGGATTGTCTGGAGATTAGGGGTCCAGGAGAGGCGATGGTCGAGGGTGACGCCAAGGTACTTAAGGGTGGGTGTGAGGGCGATAGGACGGCCATAGATGGTGAGATAGAAATCAAGGAGGCAGAAGGAAGGGTGGTTTTCCCTACGATGATCGCCTGGGTTTTGGAGGGATTGACCTTGAGCAACCACTGGTTGCACCAAGCGGTGAACCGGTCAAGATGGGACTGGAGAAGGTGTTGGAAGCGCTGCAGGGTGGGGGCAAGGGCAAGGAAGGCGGTGTCATCGGCAAACTGGAGAAGGTGGACGGGGGGTGACGGCGGCGGCATGTCCGCCATATACAAAAGGTACAGAAGGGGGGAGAGGACGGAGCCTTGGGGCACACCGGCGGAGGGGAAAAAGGTGTAGGAATCTGTGTTATGGATGGTGACGTAGGAAGGACGGTGGGAGAGAAAGGAGCCGATCAGACGGACATAGTTAATGGGAAGGGCGAAGGTTTGGAGCATGAAGAGGAGACCGGAATGCCATACGCGGTCATAAGCACGTTCGAGGTCCAGGGAGAGGAAGATGGCGGAGCGACGGGAATTAAGCTGTTCTGAAATGAGATGTGTGAGGTGAAGGAGAAGGTCGTCGGAAGAGAAGGACGGCCAAAAGCCACACTGGGTAACGGGAAGGAGGCGGTGCTGGCGGAGATGCTGGTGGATGCGTTGGGTGAGGATGGATTCCAGGACCTTGCTGAAGACCGAGGTGAGGCTGATGGGACGGTAGGAGGAGACGGCGGACGGCGGTTTACCAGGTTTAAGGAACATCAGGATACAGGAGGTTTTCCACAGGTCGGGGTAGTAACCGGTGGACAGGACTACATTGTAGAGCCTGGCCAGGGTGGAGAGGAAAGAGACAGGAGCTTCACAAAGGTGACGGTAGGTGACACGATCGTGACCAGGAGCGGTGTTACGTTTTGTGCAGAGTGTAGCAATGAGATCCTGTGTAGTGACAGGGGCATTGAGTTCCGAGTGTGCAATGTTGTCCAAGTACTGCAAACCAGATGCGAGGGGAGGGACAGAGGTGTCAGATCGATCACAGACATCCGGGAAGAGGGAGTAATCGAACTGGGGATCATCGGGGATGGAAAACACATCGGTGAGGTAGGAGGCAAAGTGATTGGCCTTACTAAGGGTGTCAGGGAAGGGGTGATCATCATGGAGAAGAGGATAGTAGGGGGAGGGTTTAGTTCCGGTAAGGTGACAGAAGGCTGACCAGAACTTGGACGAGTTTATAGGTAGGGTAGCATTTAAACGGGTGATTGTCTGTCGCCAGTCCCGGCGTTTCTTAGCCACGAGCAAATTACGAATGTGTCGCTGTAGTTGCCGGTGGCGTTGTAGTGTGTCTGGATCATGCGTGTGGAGAAAGGCACGGTAGAGACGACGGGATTCACGGAGGAGGAGGACGGCCTTTGGAGGTAGGGTAGGACGGTGGGGGTGGATGGCGACAGTAGGGATGTGGGCCTCAACGGCCTCAGACAAGGTCTGCTGGAGAAAGGAGGTGGCAAGGGTGACATCGTCAGGGTGGTGGTAGGTGAAGGGGTGGCTATCGACCTGGGTGGAGAGGGTATCCCGGTAGGCATTCCAGTTGGCACGGGAATAGTCATGGATGTACTTTGGGGGAGCGTCATTACGAGGGTCGGGGCGGGGGCGACGACCGTCTGAAACAGTGAGGAGGACAGGGAGATGGTCGCTACCAATAGGCTCCACGACATCCACCGTTATGCTGCCAAGGAGGTTAGGGGAGGAAAGGATAACATCGGGAGTGGAGTTGGATTCGGGACGGGTGTGCTGGGGGACGGGGATGAGGTCGCCTTGAAGGGAGGAGAGGAACCGATGCCACCGCCGTAACTGGGCGGCGGAACGACTATGGATGTTGAGGTCGGCGGTGATCACGTAGGAGGAGAAGGTACGGTCAGTGTGGGAGAGGAAGTCGAAGGGAATAGGGGCGTTAGGGCGGACATAGATGGTGGCGCAGGTGACGGTAAGGCCGGGGAAGAAGAGACTATGGATCAGGTGTTCGGTGGGGTCGGGAAGGAGAGGTTGGAGCCGAATGGGGATCCGGCGGTGATGACCAATGGCAACTCCGCCATGGGCAATCGGGAGGGGATTATCGGAGCGGTGAAGGAGGTAGGGCGAAGTGTGGATGGTGTGGTGGGGTTGGAGGAAGGTTTCATTGAGGAGGAAGGCATCCACGCGATGGGTTCAATATGGTTCAAATGGCTCTGAGCACTATGGGACTCAACTGCTGAGGTCATTAGTCCCCTAGAACTTAGAACTAGTTAAACCTAACTAACCTAAGGACATCACACACATCCATGCCCGAGGCAGGATTCGAACCTGCGACCGTAGCGGTCTCGCGGTTCCAGACTGCAGTGCCAGAACCGCGCGGCCACTTCGGCTGGCCACGCGATGGGTGGCAAGGGTGTGCAGGAAGAGGTTCTTGTTGGCGGGAAGGGAGCGGATGTTGTTGAAAAGGATACGATGCTGTCACGCCATGACAGAGATTTAGACAAGGGTGTCTAGACGGGAGAAGGTGAAATGGGCCTGGTTGTTGGAGTAGGTGGCATACATTTTTAAGTGAAAAATGGAACGGGCGGCGAGGGAGATCTGTTGGAGGGTGTGGGGGCGCTGGAACGGGTGAACATTTTGGAGGACGATGGTGAGGAATCTGATGATGTCCTCAGCGGTAGGGGGTGGGCGAAGGGAATCGCCTGGAGGGGTGGGGGCGTCCAGAGGGCAGACAGGAACGGTGAGTTCAGGAGTGATAGGAGGGGGTCGGGCCTTACATTTCTGGGAATAAGTAGGATGAGGGGGATTCCAGGTATTACAGGAGGGGGGGGGGGACTGGAGATTGGGACACTGCCGTAAAAAGTGGGCTTGCCTACAGTGCGGGCAGGTGGGAGCCTCATGGCACTCAGATGTCAGGTATACATTATACCGCAAGCACCTTTGGCAGCGGAGGGATTGAGGAGGGGAATGGGAAGGGTCAACTTGGTAGCGTTGGTGAAAGAGAAGGGCACCCTCCTTCAGGAGACGGTCTATGGATGGGGCGTGTTCAGAAAAGACTCACATAAGGCGGGTGGGGCCGGCTGAGTTATGGATGTGGCGAACCGCACGCACCTCCAGATGGGGATGGGCCTTGAGCTCCGCCAACACCTCCTCCTCCATGATCGCCGGACTAAGCCAAGTGATCACGGCGGTGAGGGTCGGTGGGCGACGCGGGGGTTGGGGTTGGCGGGAGGGAGTCGGGGAAGGAGCAGGGGTGAGGGAGGCATTAGGGCCAAAGCAGGTGACAGGGATGCGGGAAAGGAGATCTGTGTGGAGTGTAGGGCTGGGGGAGGAGATGAGCACCGAATCACGGCGAGGAGTGAGGACGGAGATGGGGGCACCAGGAAAATTCTGGCGATGGAAGAGGGTGAGGTTCCGGGCCTCAAGAAGGGAGGGATCAGGACGGGAGAGGAGGCAGCGGTAGAAGGAGGGGGTGGAGGGGTAGGAGGAGGGGGAGGGGACAGGGACAGGCAGGGAGACATCAATGGCATCATGGGCTGGGAAAGGGGGACGAGGTGGAGCATTTATGGGAGTAGAGGAGGCAGGGGTGCCACTGGGGCGCTTGACGGCGGCAGAGGAGGTGTGGGGGATGGGAGCGATAGGAATGTGGCGGGGAGTGGCAGGTCCCAGTGCTGGAGTCGGCGCCGGAGATGGTGAGGGCGATGGCGAAGGCGACGGTGATGACGATGATGATGAAGGCAAAGGGGAGAGTTGAGCGTGGGCCATGGCCCTCCGGGCGACCACCCTAGCGGGGGCCGCAGAATCGGAATGAGCAGAGGGAGGGAGTGGAGGGAAGGGATCAGAGGAGGCGTGGGAGGGAGGAGCCGGTGATGGGGTGCAAATAGTGAGGGAGATGGGAGAGTGAGGAGTGGGGGGATGGACTGAGGGTGGGTGATGGGGCACATCACGTCATAGTGGTGGCGGCGGCGGAGGAGGGATGTGTATATGATGGCAGTGGTGGTGGCAGTAGTGGTGGTGGTGGGGGTCGACATTACGATAAGGGGAAAGACACAGGACAGGACAAAGAAGCAAACGAGGGATGGGCAAGGCGACGAGAGACACAGAGTAAAAGGGACGGAGAACGATCAAGGAGACTGGGGCCGAAGCCCCACTCTGCTGCTGCTGGCGGGGGAGGCGACCTGGCTGGCTGGCCGGTGGGGGCGCTGCTGCTGCGGCTGCTGCTGCTGGAGGCTGGCTGGGACCGCTGCTGGACGCTGGCTGGGACCGCTGCTGGATGCTGGCTGCTGGCTGGAACCGCCGCTGGCTGCTGGCAGGAACCGCTGCTGGCTGCTGGCAGGAGCCGCTGCTGGCTGGACCGCTGCTGGCTGCTGGACGCTGGCTGAGACCGCTGCTGGACGCTGGCTGCTGGCTGATGGCAGAAACCGCTGCTGGCTGCTGGCTACTGGCAGTAACCGCTGCTGGCTGCTGGCTGCTGGCTGGGACCACTGCTGGCTTCTGGCTGCTGGCTGGACCACTGCAGGGTGGCTGGCACCTGCAATATACCTAACACTTCGATTAGAACCGAAAGGCCAATCGAAGGGCGGTATCCTTCCGGATTACCGCCGGAGATGATTCTCTCTCTCATTACAGCTCCTTTTATACACGATTGTCATGCGCAGTCACTGACGTTTTGCTGTCCAGTACCATCTGTCGGACATTTTGTGAACTTTGTTTTTTTTCTAATACAACCCCATGTCATTCCAAGGATGTGTGTCAATTTTTACCTCTCTATCTACATTATTCCGTGGTTTATGAAGTTTTCAAATTTATACCGACTTTTTGATCACCCGGTACTTTAGCTGTGTATCTATAAGACAGCTGTGTAGGCCACTGGCATGTATCTGAAATTCCAGACCTAGAAAATAAGAATTTGTAAAATACACAAGTTTTTTTTTATTTTTTACATGTTTTCACAGTTTCTGCCTTTGCATTTTGTGATGGCCTATTAATCCATTCATGTACTCATTCATTTTTCCTGCCTATGGTTTTAAAGTAAAATATTTATTTGTGCATTGTAAAGTCGAAAGCCTACTATATTCACTAATAATAACATTCCTTGCATTGAATTCAAATTCTCACCAATAATTTATTAAAAACTAGCGACTGAGAAACTGTTTTTATTTGATTTTCAATTTCTGGGTACACCACATTCCTTGTTTTTGAACAGGCAACTTCTTAAAGACTTTTACAGCAGAAAGAAACAGAACTAAATACTAGAACCAGAATACATCGAAAGTCGCCTGTATCTTAAGTGCATGTACTTAATCATAAACGGACTTTTATTCCTAACAACAAACAGCAAAAACATTAAGTATAAAGATATACTGAGATATTTAACTACTTAAGTATGACTGTGCTAGGCTATACTGGTTGAACTTCCAGAATACATAATTCATATAACCTAAACCAGCTAAACTGTAGAAATGCCAGGGCAAGAAAAACGAAACACTGTTTTCTTCGGCACTTATGCAGTTAAGATCTGATACATTAGTTAAAATGTCGCTGACCTTCCTTACTGCATCAGTGCCTATTCTTTGTTAGCACACTTAATCTCTTTTATGAAATAAACAAAACAAATACTCACTCTTGAACTTGAAGAAGGAGTAACGTTATCTCTGCGAATACTTGACAACCATTTCTTCCTCGTTGCTTCATCATCTGGAAATTTAAACACGGTTACTTTTGGTCCACCGTCATAATTTCCTCTACAATTCGGCACAGAGCAACGATACGGCATTCTGCAGGCAACGAAATTTTCACAGGCAAGAGAAACAGGTCACCAGTTTTTTCTTTTTTGTCATCAGTATACTGACTGGTTTGATGCTGCCCGCCACGAATTCCTTTCCTGTGCTAACCTCTTCATCTCAGAGTAGCACTTGCAACCTACGTCCTCAATTATTTGCTTGACGTATTCCAATCTCTGTCTTCCTCATGTCTTCCTCATGTCTTAGCAGATGTCCTATCATCCTGTCCCTTCTCCTTATCAGTGTTATCCACATATTCCTTTCCTCTCCGATTCTGCATAGAACCTCCTCATTCCTTACCTTATCAGTCCACCTAATTTTCAACATCCGTCTATAGCACCACATCTCAAATGCTTCGATTCTCTTTTGTTCTGGTTTTCCCACAGTCCATGTTTCACTACCTGTATTCCAGACGTACATCCTCAGAAATTTCTTCCTCAAATTAAGGCCGGTATTTGATATTAGTAGACTTTTCTTGGCCAGAAATGCCTTTTTTGCCATAGCGAGTCTGCTTTTGATGTCCTCCTTGCTCCGTCCGTCATTGGTTATTTTACTGCCTAGGTAGCAGAATTCCTTAACTCGATTGACTTCATGACCATCAATCCTGATGTTAAGTTTCTCGCTGTTCTTATTTCTACTACTTCTCATTACCTTCGTCTTTCTCCGATTTACTCTCAAACCATACTGTGTACTCATTAGACTGTTCATTGCGTTCAGCAGATCATTTAATTCTTCCTCACTTTCACTCAGGATAGCAATGTCATCAGCGAATCGTATTATTGATATCCTTTCGCCTTGTATTTTAATTCCACTCCTGAACCTTTCTTTTATTTCCATCATTGCTTCCTCGATGTACAGATTGAAGAGTAGGGGCGAAAGGCTACAGCCTTGTCTTACACCCTTCTTAATACGAGCACTTCGTTCTTGATCGTCCACTCTTATTACTCCCTCTTGGTTGTTGCACATATCGTATATGACCCGTCTCTCCCTATAGCTTACCCCTACTTTTTTCAGAATCTCGAACAGCTTGCACCATTTTATATTGTCGAACGCTTTTTCCAGGTCGACAAATCCTATGAAAGTGTCTTGATTTTTCTTTAGCCTTGCTTCCATTATTAGCCGTAACGTCAGAATTGCCTCTCTCGTCCCTTTACTTTTCCTAAAGCCAAACTGATCGTCACCTAGCGCATTCTCAATTTTCTTTTCCATTCTTCTGTATATTATTCTTGTAAGCAGCTTCGATGCATGAGCTGTTAAGCTGATTGTGCGATAATTCTCGCACTTGTCAGCTCTTGCCGTCTTCGGAATTGTGTGGATGATGCTTTTCCGAAAGTCAGATGGTATGTCGCCAGACTCATATATTCTACACACCAACGTGAATAGTCGTTTTGTTGCCACTTCTCCCAATGATTTTAGAAATTCTGATGGAATGTTATCTATCCCTTACTTGACCGTAAGTCCTCCTAAGCTCTTTTAAATTCCGATTCTAATACTGGATCCCCTATCTCTTCTAAATCGACTCCTGTTTCTTCTTCTATCACATCAGACAAATCTTCACCCTCATAGAGGCTTTCAATGTATTCTTTCCACCTATCTGCTCTCTCCTCTGCATTTAACAGTGGAATTCCCGTTGCACTCTTAATGTTACCACCGTTGCCTTTAATGTCAATAAAGGTTGTTTGGACTTTCCTGTATGCTGAGTCTGTTCTTCCGACAATCATATCTTTTTCGATGTCTTCACATTTTTCCTGCAGCCATTTCGTCTTCGCTTCCCTGCACTTCCTATTTATTTCATTCCTCAGCGACTTGTATTTCTGTATTCCTGATTTTCCCGGAACATGTTTTTACTTCCTCCTTTCATCAATCAACTGAAGTATTTATTCTGTTACCCATGGTTTCTTCGCAGCTACCTTCTTTGTACCTATGTTTTCCTTCCCATCTTCTGTGATGGCCCTTTTTAGAGATGTCCATTCCTCTTCAACTGTACTGCCTACTGCGCTATTCCTTATTGCTGTATCTATAGCGTTAGAGAACTTCAAACGTATCTCGTCATTCCTTAGTACTTCCGTATCCCACTTCTTTGCGTATTAATCCTTCCTGACTAATGTCTTGAACTTCAGCCTACTCTTCATCACTACTATATTGTGATCTGAGTCTATATCTGCTCCTGGGTACGCCTTACAATCCAGTATTTGATTTCGGAATCTCTGTCTGACCATGATGTAATCTAATTGAAATCTTCCCGTATCTCCCGGCCTTTTCCAAGTATACCTCCTCCTCTTGTGATTCTTGAACAGGGTATTCGCTATTACTAGCTGAAACTTGTTACAGAACTCAATTAGTCTTTCTCCTCTTTCATTTCTTATCCCAAGCCCATATTCTCCTGTAACCTTTTCTTCTACTCCTTCCCCTACAAGTGCATTCCAGTCGCCCATGACTATTAGATTTTCGTTCCCCTTTACATACTGCATTACCCTTTCAATATCCTCATACACTTTCTCTATCTGTTCATCCTCAGCTTGCGACGTCGGCATGTATACCTGAACTATCGTTGTCAGTGTTGGTCTGCTGTCGATTCTGATTAGAACAACCCGGTCACTGAACTGTTCACAGTAACACGCCCTCTGCCCTAACTTCCTATTCATAACGAATCCTACACCTGTTATACCATTTTCTGCTGCTGTTGATATTACCCGATACTCATCTGACCAGAAATCCTTGTCTTCCTTCCACTTCACTTCACTGACCCCTACTATATCTAGATTGAGCCTTTCCATTTCCCTTTTCAGATTTTCTAGTTTCCCTACCACGTTCATGCTTCTGACATTCCACGCCCCGACTCGTAGAACGTTATCCTTTCGTTGATTATTCAATGTTTTTCTCATGGTAATCTCCCCCTTGGCAGTCCCCTCCCGGAGATCCGAATGGGGGACTATTCCGGAATCTTTTGCCAATGGAGAGATCATCATGACACTTATTCAATTACAGGCCACATGTCCTGTGGATACACGTTACGTGTCTTTAATGCAGTGGTTTCCATTGCCTTCTGCATCCTCATGTCGTTGATCATTGCTGATTCTTCCGCCCCTAGGACAAGAGAGTGCCCTGAACCTCTATCCGCTCCTCCGCCCTCTTTGACAAGGACGTTGGCAGAATGAGGCTGACTTCTTCGGCCGCCAATGCTGATTATTTATCAAAATTTAGGCAGTGGCGGGGATCGAACCCGGGACCGAAGACGTTTTGATTATGAATCAAAGACGCTACCCCTAGACCACGGGTTATCACCAGTTTAGTGCAAAGAAACTAAACAACCAAATCACGTACGCTAACGCAGGAACACCATTCACTGTAATAGTGAACTGACGCGAAACTCGCCGCACGACTATTCACAAGCACTGTTCCGTGAAACTGTTGAAGAAGGGACCATATGTGTAGCCATCTTGTGACGTCACGCACTACTTTGACAGCCTTTCTTTTACAGGGGGTACTGGCAGTGGCAGCTCCCCCAGGGCGTCATTGTCCACCACATGGGGCGGAGCTGGTTGAGGTGCCGGCGGGCGGCGGAACCTTCGGCCCACTGGAGAGATGCCGTCGCCCCGCCACACGGCTCAGTGATGACCACAGGCGCCCAGCGTACCCGTGGATGAGAGAAGGTCCGCACCAGGCCTCATGCCTGACGCGAAAGGAGTGCGCCGGCGTGCGGGTGGGAGGGTGAGAAGCCTCAGCAACCAGGACAGATAATGGAGAGTTGAATGGTTGACCGTGAAGTATGTCCGCTGGACTTTTACCGGCATGGGGGGGGGGGGGGGGGGGGGGCGGCGGCGTGGTATGTAGCAAAAAAACAAAAAAAAAAAAAAGAAGCACGGCCTGGTCGTGCAGGTGATGGCTCAGCAGCTTATCGAGTTGGGTCTTGAACGTCTGCACAAAACATTCTGCTCGGCCGTTTGACACGGGGTGAAATGGGGCGGTATGGATGAGGGAAATTGCATAGGCAATACAGAGTTGCTTAAACTCGGTTGATGTAAATTGTGGACCGTTAACCAGAACAATCGTTTTGGGGAGTCCCTCAACAGCAAAGAGGCGTTGCAGAATTTTGACAGTCTCAGCAGAAGTGGTGTTCATCATGCGGTAGACGTAAGGGTATCCCAACCTGGAGTCGATCGGTATGAGCCACTGGGAACCATGAAACGGCCCTGTGACATCCAAATGGAGACATTACCACGGAGCAGCTGCATCCAGCCACGAAAAATACTGGTTCGGGGGTGCTGCCCGATGTGTTTGGCACGTGGTGCAGGCTGACACGAGGGAGGCAATGTATTTATCCAAACTACGCCAGTAAAGGTGTTGGCAGGCCAACTGTTTGGTGAGGACGATGCCCAAATGGCCTGCATGGAGGAGGTCGAGGACGCAGCAGCGCAACGTCTGTGGTATGACCACCCTGGGACATCACAGTCACTATGCAAAAGGATGAAGCCACTGCAGAAAAAGAGACTGTGCTGATGATCCCACAAATGCTGGACCTCTGCATCATGGATGCTATGATAGCTTGTCGGTCAACCCGCAGCGATTTAGTGGTGGAGAGCTTGCAGTGTCAGATTCTCAGCGGAGGCTCGCCGAATCGCATCGGCATCCAATGGAAACACATCCAGAGCTGCGTCCACGTCTGGTTCCACATGGAAACAAACCAAGGAGGAGGCGTCAAATTCATGGTCCGCCCCAGCAGGCAGAAGGGACAGAAAATCGGCGTTTGCGTGCCATTCAGAGGTTCGGTAGACAATATCAAGTCGAGCGTCACCAGGAAGAGCGCCCAGCGCTGGAGGCGGCGTGAAGTCTGGGTGGGCACTGCAACACCTGAGTGAAACAAAGAAACCAAATGTTTGTGTTATATCTGCAGCGTGAAATAACGACCATACACGAAATCGTAGAATTCCGTCACGGCGAAAACCAGTAGCAAACCTTCCTTTTCAATTTGACTATATTTGGTTTGAGCGTCGGTCAATTTATTAGATGCGAAAGCCACTGGCCTCTCAACGCCGTCGTAAGCGGCCAGACAAGGAGGGCAGGAGGGAGCTGACTTGAGATGTGTGAAAGCGTGCTCACACGTCGTGTCCCAAACCCAACGCACACCCTTGCGCAACCGATGGTGTGGGGGATAAAACGCCGATAATAGTTGATTTTACCGAGGACAGACTGCAGTTGCTTCACGTTGGTGGGAGGAGGCAGGTTTTGATCACCTCGAGATACTCCTTAGTAGACCCTTGTAGGCCGAGGGAATCAGTTGTGAACCCCTAGATAGCTGGGAACCATGAAACGGCCCTGTGACATCCAAATGGAGACATTACCGATAATAGTTGATTTTACCGAGGACAGACTGCAGTTGCTTCACGTTGGTGGGAGGAGGCAGGTTTTGATCACCTCGAGATACTCCTTAGTAGACCCTTGTAGGCCGAGGGAATCAGTTGTGAACCCCTAGATAGCTGACCTCTCGTGCGGATAAGTCACAGTTTTCTTTCCAGCAACGCAGTTTAGCCTCATAAAAAACCTGAAACGGCCTATCCAGCTTTTCCGCGACGTACACCACAGACGAGCCACCGACGATGACATCGTCCAGATAATTGGCCACCGTGGGCACCTCGCTTGTGAGGCGTTGCAAATAACGTTGAAAAATGGAGGGGGTGCTGGAAATGTCAAACTGGAGGCGGTTGTACCGGAAAAGGCCACACAGGGTATTGATGACTAGGATCTGCTGCGATTCCTTATCAAACGGCAGTTGCCGGTAAATCAGTTTTGGCGAAAAATGGTCGAGTCCGCAAATCGTGTGCGTATGTCATCCACCGATTGGACAGGATGGGCATCTATGATGGACTGAGAATTGACCATGACCTTAAAATCGCCACAGATGCGTAAAGCACCGTTCGGCTTCTCGACTATCACGATAGGTGTCGCCCAGCGACTGTGCGTGACGGGACAAAGGATGCCTTCATCTTGTAAGCGGCGAAGTTCTAACTGCAGCCTGTTTCGGAGAGCGAAGGGGACCAGGTGGGCCTTAAAAAAACGAGAAACAGCAGAGGGAGAAGCTGAACATGCGCGGTGAAACCCTTCACCCTTGGCGTGGAGGATGCGAACAACGTTTTGTATTTGCTGAGCAATGGGCCAGGAAGGGTATCCGATGAGGAAATCGACACCGCCTGTACTGCATCCTGCACTGATAAGCCCAGACGACCAAAAATGTCCATACCAAGAAGGCTAATAGTGCCATGGGATCCGACCACCAAAAACTGAGCAGCGAAGTAACGACTGTTGTAAGAGATTTGTGTGGAAAAAACGCCGTCTACTGATATAGTGTGATTACTTAAACTGCTCAAGGCGGGAGTGTACGGGGATAAGGCCAGCGAGACCAAACGTCGGTATGTGGCTCCATCCACAATAGGAATGGATGATGCCGTGTCAGATTGGAAGACCACCGGAATATGCGCGACCTCCAAGGTAAGGAGAAAACGGGCACCCGACTGGGTAATGATGGAGAATACTTGGCTTCCAGGTCTTGAGGTGACGATTCGTGAGGAGCCTGTGCGTCCGCAGGAAGCGTGGCATCTACTCGATGTTTCTGCGAAACCTGACACAACACCTCGATATGGCTCGCTCGGCTGCAAGCCGTACATCTTGCTCGCCAGTGGGGGCAATCCGACCGTTGGTGAGTCCAGAAAAAGTCTGGCCAGGATAGAAGCTGGGTGAAAGATTTCCTGTCACAGAGTGGACCAACAGATCGACGAGGCTCCCGCTCGGCGCTATGCAACTGGCGAGCCGCGAAAACAGCTGGATCAAGACGCAGAGGTTGTAGCCGGTGAGACTGTTCAAAAGCACGAATGATCGGCAGACAGGTTTCGAGGGACGAGTCCTGTAACTTCAAAATATCAGCCCAAAGACCCTCGCCTGGGGCGTGAAACACCACCATGTCGCGAATCAACGAAGAGGCATAAGACTGCTTGCTGGCAACGTTGGCGCTCCGGAATTTACAATCACGAGAGAGACCCTGGAGAGTCGTAATCCATTCCAGATAAGTCTGACCTGGGAACTTTCGACAAGAAAAGGAAGTCTGATGGGCTGACATGACGTGTATTTGTGCGTCAGAGTAATAAAAAAGGCAGCCCTTAATGTGAGTAAACTGTGCGGCTGATCCCGGCGGAGGTTCGAGTCCTCCCTCGGGCATGGGTGTATGTGTGTTTGTCCTTAGGTTAAGTAGTGTGTGTGTTTGTCCTTAGGTTAAGTAGTGTGTAAGCTTAGGGACTGATGACCTTAGCAGTTAAGTCCCATATAAAAAAAAAAAAAAACAAAAAAAAAACAAAAAAAAAACAATGTGAGTAAATGAGAGATCTCGAGGGGACTGCTCAGGGTTCAACTGTTGAATTAAACGATACACCTGTAGACGGACTGTTGATAAAAAAAGAGCCCGACTTCGATTTTCGTCGTGGATCCCATGTGCCAGTAAATGTTGCAGCCGTTCGACATAATTTGACCATGGTTTGACAGACCTATCAAAAGCCGGAAACATCAGTGGAGCCACGTGCTAAGTGTACAATTTACCTGCGATGGAATCAACTCCATGATCTACCTCTTGCAATGCTGACGAGTGAGAGCGAATTTGTGAAAGCGTGAGCGTTGCCTGAATCTGCTGTAGACTTTCCACCAAGGATTGAAGAAGCTCCTCGGAGGAGGCTATTCCGTTCGAAAATGGAAGTTTTATCCGCGTCTCCAGTAACTGTAGTGTCTTGCGGTCAGCAGGAAAGAACTAACAGTCAATTTGAACACACTTTATTATAATTAAAGAAAAATGCCTTCTTGGCGTACACCAAGTGTTAAGTGCAACAACAAACAGAAAAAAACCACAACTGTCGTACTGGCAAACCAAATAAGGAAACAAGAAAATGGAAGAACATAGTGACGAAAATCTACTCTACAAAATACAACGTGCTACTACAATGCTACGGCGAGTGAATACAATGCTAGGGCCGGCGTAAGTAGTGGCCGGAGCTGTTCCTAGCTGTTGGTAAACACTAGTCTTGCATGACCGAGTAAGCGAGCACAAAATACGAAATGGGGCGAGCACACCCTAACTGGATAGGCTGCCCGCATTAGTTCTAGTGACCGAGCATAGATGCCGTGACCGAATACGTAGCACGTAACTTCAAACACATTACACGTGTCATTATCCGTGTGGTGTGTCTCTCTCTCTCTCTGTAATCATGCAGCGCGAGGAAGCCAGTCCAGTAAGATGTAACATTGAAACCAATGTTTACACACTGAAGAAACTGGAAGGTCTAAAAAGCCTAGTATGGAGTAAATTTCTGTTGGTTGTAGACGAAAACAGTGCGTCTATTGGGTACGTATCGTGCATAAACTGCTCCACATAATTGTGCTTCCAGTCGGGAACCACTCATTTAAAGAAACACAGTTGCAAGAAACATGACAAAGATACAGCTCGTTCACGGATATCGGCCGTAATAAAAAATAGTATTACAGCAAAGTGTGTTGCAATGTGTGCTAAAGATATGAGACCTTTTAATGCTGTTTCCGGTGAAGGTTTCAGAGAACTAGGCCAAGAATTAGCACATCTAGGTGCGCATTATGGAGAAGTTAACGTGGCAGATGTCATGCCACATCCCTCTACTATAAGCATACATGTCAAAGAACGAGCTGATGCAATACGAAACAGCATAATGCCTTCTGTTATTGCAGAAGTTATTAATAAAATATGTGCTGCGACAGATGATACGTGGACTGGTTCGCAAAATCCGGTGCACTAATTAACGCTTACAACACATTACATTAACACAGATTGGTCTGTTGTGAACAATGTTTTATTTACAACAAAATTCCCGGGAGTTAAGAAGACGGGAGTAAATATTATGACAGAAATTGAAGAGAGGATGGCTGATTGGGACATTTCGCCGGACATGTTGCACAGTTTTGTTTTTGTCTCCGACCAGGGTGCCAATGTAATAAAGGCTTTGGAAAATCACGAAAGGATTCCTTGAGCTGCTCATTGTATAAACACACACTTAGCCATAGTTTCGATGAAGATAACTTCTTGCTAAATCATGCCCCGAACATCGCATCAACAATAAATACTGCAAAATGCATTATAAGGTACATTAAGAGAAGTAGCCTCTGCTCGTCTTTGAAATCATCGTTGAAACTAGAGGCCTACACACGCTGGGACAGCTTGTACACTATGCTGGAATCCTTACACACTCTATTATCATAGATACTTCAAGTACTGTGTCATCACCACCCAGAAAGAGAGTTCGTTTCAAGGAATGGAGGAACAACAGATCATCCGCAGCAGATGAAGTAGATCTCTACATTTTAATGTACCCCGGAGATGATGATGACATCTTAAAGTGGGGGAGCAGACATGAAACAGATCTGCCAGGCCTGGCTGCAGTTGCACGACATATTTTATGTATCCCAGCAACAAGCGCACCTAGTGAAAGATGCTTTAGTAAAGCCGGCATGTTACCAACAAATCGTCGCAGCCAATTAAATGCGGAACGCGTTAGTGATTTATTGCTGATAAGCAATAACTATAATTTTGTTTCTGTTGCAAACATGTGAAAAGTACGACAAGTCACGTCTGTAAATGTTTAATGTTCATTGTATGCTTTCTTTATGAAGATGGTTGTCTTCTAGATTACAGGGACAACACTTATTTAATGTTTCCTATTAATGAAAGGAAAAATATATCTTCTGTTTGGAAATGAGACTCGTCTTCTATCCACGATTGTATTGAAATATCATTTTACTTCCCAATTGCTTTATGAATTTAGCTGTGTCTCGTACCCGTTCATGGAAACGTTACTTTTGTATTAAAAGAGAGAGAGACAGAGATAAGTACATTGTGTCTGTGTATGTGTGTGTGTGTGTGTGTGTGTGTGTGTGTGTGTGAGAGAGAGAGAGAGAGAGAGGGAGGGAGAGGCGTTGGATTTGCACAGTACGGTGCAGCGAGCCGGGATGAGGCGAGGTGAGACGTCAGCGGTGACCGGTCATGCTTGGTTATCCGCGTGTCCGGAATCCGGACAACAGACATGGGGCGAGTACGTGACCGAGCCGAGTCGTGTGGGGCCGGACACGAGCGGCTCGGTCCCCCCGTCAACAGGCGAGCCGCGACCGGTCAAACATTGAGCGTTGCAGCACTCTAGTAAACACTGCCGGTCTGACGGTCTAGGCGTGCTTATAAAGCCAGGTCGGCGGAGTTCAAATGGTTCAAATGGCTCTGAGCACTATGGGACTTAACTTCTGAGGTCATCAGTCCCCTAGAACTTCGAACTACTTAAACCTAACTAACCTAAGGACATCACACACATCCATGCCCGAGGCAGGATTCGAACCTGCGACCGTAGCGGTTGCGCGGTTCCAGACTGTAGCGCCTAGAACCGCTCGGCCACTCCGGCCGGCGTCGGCTGAGTGCTACATGAGTCATATGAGTTCCGATTGGTGGAAAACTGTCATATGTTGTCTGGCGAAGTAGCTCCATGTTTATTTGGGAAGTCTGTTATTGTTTCTGTCCATTGGCGATATTTCTCTCCACGCTGCTGAAAGGGAGTCGGCAACCCGTCTTGCGTGTCAGTTGTGCGGGCTCTCTAAGTAAGGTGCCGCTACGACAATTTGTGTGTGTATATATGTGTGGTTCTTCACCTGCTGCTACTACTCCCTATATACTGTAAAAACTGCATGCAAAAAATCCAGGTAAGTTCCTCAGTTGCTGATATCTCTACACTGTATATAAAATCATTCCCCTCCTCTTGTCTTAGTGTTAGTGGAACGTGTCTCTGCTAGTCGCGTACGAGTACAGTGTTATGCATCACAGCCATCAGCTTCTGTTAGACTTCTAAATATAGGATATGAATTTATTTTCCTCCTCTCTTAATATGATATATCTCAGCACATGTGCAACAATTTATTTTTTGAAAAAATAAAATGTATTGGTGCTAATAATAAACTGTAAGTTAATTTTGCTATATCAGTATTACCGTACTATTTATAAAAGACTCTGTTTTTTTTCACCGTTAATGTTGCAGTAGGGTGGAAGCAAATATGAACAATTTCTTGTAGAACATGTCTTTTAATTTACATATGCACTCTCTCTCTCTCTCTCTCTCTCTCTCTCTCTCTCTCTCTCTCACACACACACACACACACACACACACAGACAATCACTCAGTTTTACCATACTGTCCAAATAATTCTTTTCTATATGCCTTGAAACTGCCGGCCGAAGTGGCCGTGCGGTTAAAGGCGCTGCAGTCTGGAACCGCAAGACCGCTACGGTCGCAGGTTCGAATCCTGCCTCGGGCATGGATGTTTGTGATGTCCTTAGGTTAGTTAGGTTTAACTAGTTCTAAGTTCTAGGGGACTAATGACCTCAGCAGTTGAGTCCCATAGTGCTCAGAGCCATTTTTGAACCTTGAAACTGGCCTCAATCGAATTCAGGCCTGTAGGTGCAATTAATTCATGGGCATTCCTCTAGTAAATTCCATCTTCGTAGGTTCTATAGTTACAGGCTCAACACTTAAACACTTTTTTGCAGGGGAACAGGGGAAATACAGGCATCCATGCATTACTCCACTTGGTCTGCAGTTACACTGTCATTGTGCAAGCACTCAATAAATTCACAGTATGCCCTACTTACATAGGACACCAACGACACAATCTATATGTTTCTATTGATAATGCATAACACAGATCTTTAAGTTTAACTATACTTGAATGTTTTAGATTGTTCATATCCCATGAAGATAATTCTAGTATTGCTTCACCATATATATCTACCACTTTATGACCAGATATGTGAATGTCAGTCAGAGTATGAGATGCGTCATACTCATCCATCACCTTCTTGTCTATGTATCTGATCATGCTGCACATATAGTCCCACTCATATCGTGAATACTGGCTTACAACATGAAGAAAAGGGGCACAGGTGCAGGGGCCTGGGGGGCAGATGCAACAGGGATGGGGGAATAAGAGTGGAGGTGGGGGTGACCTTCACAAGATAATGACGCAATAATGTCATGACCTTGAAGGTAAGACAGTGCTGATGCCAAAAAGAAAGTGCTGATGGTGACGTCAGCAAAAGTCCTGTGGGTGGAAAATACGCTGTCCCATGACTCATGGATGGTCTTTTCTCTTCACGACACTGCTTCCTGATTTCCCAACATTTACTGAGCTCCTCATTTCTCTTATGACATATTATCTGTAGTTACACTAATTAAAGGCAAACAATAAGAAGTGGTTGCCAGAAACAAGAGACAGAGACAGAGACACAGATATACATAGAAAACACAAACCATGCCCATGATACCATACTATTTACATAAACCTAAGTAATCCTAGCACAGAAGTTATCTTAAACCTTATCTCTAAAATATTTACAAGTCTGGCTTGCTGTGGGCACTAAATCCTTCTCGTCGCTTCTTTACTCAAAGTCTTCAATTATCAGCTCTGCACCGTCTCTTTATAACAGCTTCGACACCCACTGCTCTTTTCTTTGCATTGTTCAATTTAAAAAATTAACACATTAACTTGTATATTCCTAAGCTATATTTACAATATTTACAGATCTCGACATGCAACATTAACGTTGTATTTCGCTCTCTCTCATCCTACCCGTGTTCATATGCCCCTTTTTTAGATGCACACCCATTCTTTGAACGTTTGTTGATCGGCATTCGTTCCTGTATTCTTTGTATCTTCCGTCTGATATGACAGCAGCTTGATTGAAACTCATGCGATAGTGCAAATTCTTTAATATCCGACGTAATCCTCCCAGTCAACGAGAAGTCTTGCTGGAGATGGGGTGGCATTTTCCACACTTAGTTGTTTATCTTCAGATGGTCTGTATGGGCACAAAATCGTATCCTATCGTGGGTTGCGCTATCTCCTGAATTGCATTGTCTCTTGCTGCGTTTTCTCGTCCGGTAGTTTCAGAAACCTCTCCTGTTCGTGCCACTACTGTATCGTCTTCCATGTCTATCTTTTTGCTATTCTTCTCTGGAAGGGCAAACAAATCAACAGACATCGGTTCCTGAGAGCTCATTTGACAGTTTGCTTCGTTCTGTAATGGTCCCTCGAATGTTACACACTCTGGTGTGTCTGCTATTGGTAAAGATCCGAGTTGCCTATTTCCAGTCGCCCTACTTTTACCATAAGTTTTTTATTCAGCACCTCATCCGGTCCTGTTTTCCTCTTCAAGTCGTTCCATGACACACCATCACACAGCTCACGAGAGTCTACATCCTGTTCAATTTCTTGTGTAAATTGCATTTCTACTCCGTGATGCCTTACTTCAAGGCCTACTGTTTCAGTTATGGTTACCAATTTACTTGTTGTTTCCCATTCTTCTAAAATTCATTCGTTATTTTGCTCCTCATTTTAGACCTTTTCTGTACTCCCTTCACATGTTATGATATCATTCTCCTGTTCACTTATTTTAACCAGCTGAACGGCCTGTTTTCGTTTAACTTTCCAAGCGTCGTCAACCACCAAGCATTTCGGTATGCTCTTTTCATAATCAGAATCAGTTCTGTTCAAAGTACCCCATCACAACATTTTTTTCTTTAGTTCTCTCAGTCGCATCATTTTAAAAAAAATGTTCAAATGTGTGTGAAATCTTATGGAACGTAACTGCTAAGGTCATCAGTCCCTAAGATTACACACTACTTAACCTAAATTATCCTAAGGACAGACACACACACCCATGCCCCAGGGAGGACTCGAACCTCCGCCGGGACCAGCCGCACAGTCCATGACTGCAGCGCCTTGACCGCTCGGCTAATCCCGCGCTGCGCATCATTTAAAACTTGAGAAAAACCGATGTCTGAAAAATGCACTTCCGTTGCTCCTCCGTGTCACACGGTTCCGTTCTCAGTTATGAAAATCAACTAAATCAGCTAAGTTCCAAGATTCACTCAATATTCGACAGCGAATAAGACAATTACAACCTTCGTAAATTAGGTAACTGAAGAGTAGAGCTACAAAACCTTCGATGGTGAGGCCCAAATTGCCATTTAATATCGCAAAATACATTAATTATGATAACAACGAAATGATTTCCCCGATGCTTCCTAAATTGGTCGTTACTGTCGCTATCTTGCACTTGTCTGGTGATCATTATTCTTATCTCCTGTTGTACTTGTCTGATGATTATTATTCTTATCTCCTGACTTACTGATCTAAGACTTGTTTTAAATTTACTGATCGCATTCACACACATGTTTCTTCAGCTAAATATGCCACTTATTACTTCCTTCTACGAGCTGACCGTGGCCAGTCTGTACAGTTGACTGATATATATTTATACCGTTTGGAAATAAAGCTTACCGTAGGTACTGACGGGTTGCATGGTGCCCTACGTCGTATTAAATTGCACTGTGCACATTGTTGTTGTTGTTGTTGTGGTCTACAGTCCGGAGACTGGTTTGATGCAGCTCTCCATGCTACTCTATCCTGTGCAAGCTTCTTCATCTCCCAATACCTACTGCAACCTACATCCTTCTGAATCTGCTTAGTGTATTCATCTCTTGGTCTCCCTCTACGATTTTGACCCTCCACGCTGCCCTCTTACGCTCTGTGCAAAATTCTACCTGGTGGTTTCCTCTTTCATTCCTTACCCCGATTCCATATTCACCTACTACGTTTCCTTCTCTTCCTTTTCCTACTATCGAATTCCAGTCACCCATGACTATTAAATTTTCGTCTCCCTTCACTATCTGAATAATTTATTTTATCTCATCATACATTTTATCAATCTCTTCGTCATCTGCGGAGCTAGTTGCCATATTAACTTGTACTACTGTGGTAGGCGTGGGCTTCGTGTCTATCTTGGCCACAATAATTCGTTCACTATGCTGTTTGTAGTAGCTTACCCGCACTCCTATTTCCTTAGTCATTATTAAACCTACTCCTGCATTACCCCTATTTGATTCTGTATTTATAACCCTGTATTCACCTGACCAGAAGCCTTGTTCCTCCTTCCACCTAACTCCCGTAATTCCCACTATATCTAATTTTAGCCTGTCCATTTCCTTTTTTAAATTTTCTAACCTACCTGCCCGATTAAGGGATCTGACATTCCACGCTCCTATACGAAGAACGCCAGATTTCTTCCTTCTGATAACGACGTTCTCCTGAGTAGTTCCCGCCCGGAGATCCGAATGAGGGACTATTTTACCTCCGGAATATTTTACCCAGGAGGACACCATCATCATTTAACTATACAGTAAAGCTCCATGCCCTCGGTAAAAATTCTGGCTGTAGTTTCCCCTTGCTTTCAGCCGTTCGCAGTACAAGCACAACAAGGCCGTTTTGGTTAGTGGTACAAGACCAGATCAGTCAATCATCCAGACTGTTGCCCCTGCAACTACTGAAAAGGCTGCTGCCCCTCTTCAGGAACTACACGTTTGTCTGGCCTCTCAACAGATACCCCTCCGTTGTGGTTGCACCTACGGTACGGCTATCTGTATCGATGAGGCATGGAAGTCTCCCCACCAACGGCAAGGTCCATTGTTCAAATCATCTCCTGCCACATGTGTATTTCCCCTGGACTTTTTCAAATCTATCTCTGTCTTCCCTGTTTCTAAAGATACTTTGAATACTGGATGTCTCGACATGACTACTGATTCACTGCTAAGTTTCCTGTCTAACAAACAATATATATAAATATAAGACACGAAAGAGAAGTAGAAACCCCTCCAAAAGTTCAACGATTACTATTCAGCTCGATAGTGAGGGAGACAAACAAACATCACCTTACTGAAAGAAATACGTAAATAGTTATGAGCCAGCACCTTAAAAACTGTATTTTAATTTTACGAATTTAATGATTTTTGAGATGTAAAACGTAGATCCTTCAAAATTTAAGTTAAAATTGCAAAATTTCGTGGATCAAACAGCAGCATCATAAGTTTACAGAAAACCGAATTCTGGACAGAAATCGCCAAATTATAAGGGTACATATGGTTAGGTTAACTAGAGTTACAAAAAGTGGCCCTGTCCATCTGACATAATTAAATCGTTGCCATCCAAAATAATTAACAAGAAATTCGTTATTTATGAAATTCAACAACAATCACAATTAATTCAGTTTAGTACATCATAGTTCGTGATAAATGTATTCACACACGTTCACAATGCTAATCGAATACCTTGGCAAGCGCGGTTAAGGGATATGGAGTCTGATTCTATTAAATATGAAAACAAATTCACGAAGTCATACGGTGATGGCCGCAACGTTAATTTTAAAAGGCGGATAGTGCTATAAAAAGGTATGGTTGTGCATCTATGACCATAGTTGAAAGCATATTGATCGTAAAATAGCAAGCAAATCTTTAAAATGAAGCTTGAAATTACTGGAATTGAGTAAAAATAACTTGAATGTCCCTACAGTTCACCTTGCTGTCGCGGCTGAATCTCACCATGTTAACCTGCAGATGGAGGCTGAAGTGGCTGCAAAATCACTCATTTGTTTCATATGAACAACTTGCATCTGTAGCTAAGTCCAAGTCAGCCGAGCAAATTTCTAATTCTCCAGCTCATCTGCTAGAAGAGGCTCCTGGCAGCAGAGATGGTCGGCTTCTGGGGTGCAGCCGGTATCTGATGGAAAAGATCACTGGCATAGAGGTGATTCTGTGCCATCTTCTTCCTAAAATGAACACTCGTGTACTAGCATTTTTCATTCTTCACATCATTACGACTGGCTGAACCATGGGCATTCCGAGTGCCGACCAGTAAAAAGGTGTCTTAAAAGAAACTGGTCCTCTCCTCTGACTATCATGCCTGGTAATTAGCCAGTTACAAACTACCTAACACTTGGTGCTGAAAAACTGTGTCCTGTTCTGTCTCTGTCTCTGGCCAATGAGAGTGGACCTCCCTAGCACAGCTGAGTTTCAGTTTCTCACTTCTAAATTATTTATGTTACCCAATCTTGACGGCTCTTCCATTACATGAAACATTTGGTTTTCTAGTGCCTGAGCTTGGAGGCATCATCCCATGGGCCGGCCGGAGTGACCGTGCGGTTCCAAGCGCTGCAGTCTGGAACCGAGCGACCGCTACGGTCGCGGGTTCGAATCCTGCCTCGGGCATAGATGTGTGTGATGTCGTTAGGTTAGTTAGGTTTAATTAGTTCTAAGTTTTAGGCGACTGATGACCTCAGAAGTTAAGTCGCATAGTGCTCAGAGCCATTTGAACCATCATCCCATGATTTCACTTCACCGTTCCTCACTCCACTTTCAGTTCTCATATATGTATTTCGAAGAAACCCTGCTTTCTCCATTTCTGCTGACAAAAGCGTTCTTCCAGCTCTTTGCCAAAAAAGCATGTTACCTCTCTCCACACACATGTGATTACAAACACACGCTGGTGGCCTGACACTACAGGCGATGGTATCTGCATTCTGACTTCTGGCGTCCGGCGCCCACAGTGGTTCTTCAAAGCTCCAGCCCCCCCCCCCTTCCCCCGTCCCCCCCGCCACCATGACCCCGGTTCAGCAAATCCCTTCTGCTACGCTCGTGCGGTAGCGTTCTCGCTTCCCACGCCCGGGTTCACGGGCTCGATTCCCGGCGGGGTCAGGGATTTTCTCTGCCTCGTGATGACTGGGTGTTGTGTGATGTCCTTAGGTTAGTTAGGTTTAAGTAGTTCTAAGTTCTAGGGGACTGATGACCATAGATGTTAAGTCCCATAGTGCTCAGAGCAATTTGAACCATTTGAACCTTCTGCTGATTCTCCTGGGGATGTCCCTCTGTCAGCTAGTGTGACCAGCTGTGCGTCCAGTCGTTCACAACACAGTGCAAAATGCTTCCATATAGAGGCCTCTTATTTAGGTGCAGCATGTAAATCTACGTTATTTAAGCACTGGTATCAATACTGATAAATTTTGGGTATACGATAAATCGCACAAATCTAAGGGCTGTCGATTCGGCTAAATACCTAGGATGTACAATTACGAGCATCTTAAATTGGAAAGACCACACAGATAATATTGTGGGGAAGGCGAAACAAAGAACGCGCTTTGTTGGCAGAATACTTCGAAGATACAACAAACCCACTACAGAGACAGACTACATTACATTTGTCCGTCCTCTACTGAAATATTGGTGCGCGGTGTGGGAGCCTTACTAGGTAGGATTGACGGAGGAAATCGAAAAGGTGCAAAGAAGGGCAGCTCGTTTCGTGTTATCACGCAATAGGGGTGAGAGTGTCACTGATATGATACGCGAGTTGGGGTAGCAGTCACTGAAACAAAGGCGGTTTTCTTTGCGGCGAAATCTATTTACGAAATTTCAATCACCAACTTTCTCTTCCGAGTGCGAAGACATTTTGTTGACACCCGCCTACGTAGGGTGAAATGATCGTCACAATAAAATGAGAGAAATCAGAGCTCGAACAGAAAGATTTAGGTGTTCCTTTTTCGCACGGGCCATTCGAGAGTGGAATGGTAGAGAAGTAGTACGAACATGGTTCGATGAACCCTCTGCCAGGCAGTTAAGTGTGAATTGCAGAGTAACCTTGTAGATGTAGATGTAGATATACATCACATTCATCAGTGAGAATTAACTATTTCGATTATTTTAGTTCTTTTACTTTTGGTTTTATATCACTTATGGGACGATTTTGGAAAACATGGTCGTGTAACATTGTACATCAGACATGGCTTCTCCATCCAACATACCTTCTCAACCCATACGTTTTTACTGAAGAAAATTTAGAGTCTATATTAAATGTATATCGATACTGAATGTATTCCATTGATTTTAAATGTCTGCTATAACAACTATCACGGTCAAATAGATGCCTTGACGAGTACAGAAGTAGTTTCTCCAGACAAACCCCTTCAACATTGACTTTGAAAATACGCCGTTTATAATTATCCATCTATGGTTGTTGGGGGGGATTCTTAAAACTGCGAGTGTTTGCTACATAATCATGCGTACGTTTCTGAAAGTTAGAAAAGAGCGTAATTACTGCTGAGATATAATTCTATCGAACTCTCAGCTCTTTTCATAATTATCAGTCGACTGTTTCATATGAAAATTTCTTTGTAATTCTGTAATCTGAAGTTGCCATAGAAGCTGCTGTTATACAATATAACGGACAGTTTTGGCCACTACTTTAAACTTCCTGAAATTATCAGTCCCTTTCCATATGGATCTTTTTATTTGTACACTCCTGGAAATTGAAATAAGAACACCGTGAATTCATTGTCCCAGGAAGGGGAAACTTTATTGACACATTCCTGGGGTCAGATACATCACATGATCACACTGACAGAACCACAGGCACATAGACACAGGCAACAGAGCATGCACAATGTCGGCACTAGTACAGTGTATATCCACCTTTCGCAGCAATGCAGGCTGCTATTCTCCCATGGAGACGATCGTAGAGATGCTGGATAAAGTCCTGTGAAACGGCTTGCCATGCCATTTCCACCTGGCGCCTCAGTTGGACCAGCGTTCGTGCTGGACGTGCAGACCGCGTGAGACGACGCTTCATCCAGTCCCAAACATGCTCAATGGGGGACAGATCCGGAGATCTTGCTGGCCAGGGTAGTTGACTTACACCTTCTAGTGCACGTTGGGTGGCACGGGATACATGCGGACGTGCATTGTCCTGTTGGAACAGCAAGTTCCCTTGCCAGTCTAGGAATGGTAGAACGATGGGTTCGATGACGGTTTGGATGTACCGTGCACTATTCAGTGTCCCCTCGACGATCACCAGTGGTGTATGGCCAGTGTAGGAGATCGCTCCCCACACCATGATGCCGGGTGTTGGCCCTGTGTGCCTCGGTCGTATGCAGTCCTGATTGTGGCGCTCACCTGCACGGCGCCAAACACGCATACGACCATCATTGGCACCAAGGCAGAAGCGACTCTCATCGCTGAAGACGACACGTCTCCATTCGTCCCTCCATTCACGCCTGTCGCGACACCACTGGAGGCGGGCTGCACGATGTTGGGGCGTGAGCGGAAGACGGCCTAACGGTGTGCGGGACCGTAGCCCAGCTTCATGGAGACGGTTGCGAATGGTCCTCGCCGATACCCCAGGAGCAACAGTGTCCCTAATTTGCTGGGAAGTGGCGGTGCGGTCCCCTACGGCACAGCGTAGGATCCTACGGTCTTGGCGTGCATCCGTGCGTCGCTGCGGTCCGGTCCCAGGTCGACGGGCACGTGCACCTTCCGCCGACCACTGGCGACAACATCGATGTACTGTGGAGACCTCACGCCCCACGTGTTGAGCAATTCGGCGGTACGTCCACCCGGCCTCCCGCATGCCCACTATACGCCCTCGCTCAAAGTCCGTCAACTGCACATACGGTTCACGTCCACGCTGTCGCGGCATGCTACCAGTGTTAAAGACTGCGATGGAGCTCCGTATGCCACGGCAAACTGGCTGACACTGACGGCGGCGGTGCACAAATGCTGCGCAGCTAGCGCCATTCGACGGCCAACACCGCGGTTCCTGGTGTGTCCGCTGTGCCGTGCGTGTGATCATTGCTTGTACAGCCCTCTCGCAGTGTCCGGAGCAAGTATGGTAGGTCTGACACACCGGTGTCAATGTGTTCTTTTTTCCATTTCCAGGAGTGTATTTCCTTTATCAGGTTGCTTCGAGCGGGTATAACTCTCGTTTCTCTTTTAGAAATTATCCCTAGCCTTACTAACATGTTTTGGAAGTCACAATCACTTCTTATTCACAGTGACGTAATACATCTTGGTGGGGTAGCTTCCACGAATTATTCCTACAGTCTGTTACAGCACTGCTCAACTTAATTTTGACAGTTTTTTTTAGAAAAGCGTTTGAAGCAATTGAGGTATTTTAGTCGAAGCATGTGGTCAAAATACCTCGATTCTGATAACTAGTTTTATTGGAAAAACCATTTTTTTACTCACTGTTAATTAAGCGACAGTTTGATAAAGACACATCAATAAGTCACGCAATATTTGCCTGGACAACACACGACATTTCATTTTCCTAATCCTCTGATAAAACGGAATTGTCTTGCATGCACCACAGTGACATTCACTTTAATTTGTATTTTGACATTTTTCTAGTGGTAGTTGTTCTCTATGTTTTTCACTCTTCCGCCCCCTTTCAGCCCGGTACAGTCAATATACACTACTGGCCATTAAAATTGCTACACCAAGAAGAAATGCAGATGATAAACGGTTATTCATTGGACAAATATATTATAGTAGAACTGACATGTGATTACATTTTCACGCAATTTGGGTGCATAGATCCTGAGAAATCAGTACCAGAACAACCACGTCCGGCCGTAATAACGGCCTTGATACGCCTGGGCATTGAGTCAAACAGAACTTGGATTGCTGCCCATGCAGCTTCAACACGATACCACAGTTCATCAAGAGTAGTGACTGGCGTATAGTGACGAGCCAGTTGCTCGGCCACCATTGAACAGACGTTTTCAGTTGGTGAGAGATCTGGAGAATGTGCTGGCCAGGGCCGCAGTCGAACATTTTCCGTATCCAGAAAGGCCCGTACAGGACCTGTAACATGCGATCGTGCATTATCCTGATGAAATGTAGGGTTTCGCAGGGATCGAATGAAGGGTAGAGCCACGGGTCGTAACACATCTGAAATGTAACGTCCACTGTTCAAAGTGCTGTCAGTGCGAACAAGAGGTGACCGAGACGTGTAACCAATGGCACCCCATACCATTACACCGGGTGATACGCCAGTATGGCGATGACGAATACACGCTTCCAGTGTACGTTCACCGCGATGTCGCCAAACACGGATGCGACCATCATGACGCTGTAAACAGAACCTGGATTCATCCGAAAAAATGACGTTTTGCCATTGGTGCACCCAGGTTCGTCGTTGAGTACACCATCGCAGGCGCTGTCTGTGATGCAGCGTCAAGGGTAACAGCAGCCATGGTCTCCGAGCTGATAGTCCATGCTGCTGGAAACGTCGTCGAATTGTTCGTGCAGATGGTTGTTGTCTTGCAAACGTCCCCATCTGTTGACTCAGGGATCGAGACGTGGCTGCACGATCCGTTACAGCCATGCGTATAAGATGCCTATCATATCGACTGCTAGTGATACGAGGTCGTTGGGATCCAGCACGGCGTTTCGTATTACCCTCCTGAACCCACCTATTCAATATTCTGCTAACAGTCATTGGATCTCGACCAACGCGAGCAGCAATGTCGCGATATGATAAACCGCAATCGCGTTAGGCTACAATCCGACCTTTATCAAAGTCGGAAACCTGATGGTACGCATTTATCCTCCTTACACGTGGCATCACAACAACGTTTCACCAGGCAACGCCGGTCAACTGCTGTTTGTGTATGAGAAATCGGTTGGGAACTTTCCTCATGTCAGCACGTTGTAGGTGTAGCCACCGGCGCCAACATTGTGTGAATGCTCTGAAAAGCTAATCATTTGCATATCACAGCATCTTCTTCCTGTCGGTTAAATTTCGCGTCTGTAGCACGTTATCTTCGTGGTGTAGCAGTTTTAATGGCCAGTAATGTATTATAATCACGATATGAATGCAGAAAGAACCTGCAATTTGTGAGATACTCGGTATACGATTTGGATGCACTGGATTATCTGCATAATTAGCCATCCACGTAACTTATATTTACATCATACACAATTTTATTCATAAGGAACATTGTATTTCCAACATAGCGCTTGTTTGACGCCATGGGAATGACATCACAAGCCACCAGGGTAAAGGAAGAACCCTCGGCTGATGATGGACAGTAGTGGCAGTTGTGCTGATGCATAGCATGTTATCGAAAGGTGTAGCGAGCAGATGCTTTCTTTCCTACAAATATGCGTATTTTTCAAAATGGTACCGTATTATTTTTGCCTAACATGCAGGTGACAAAAATGGTGCAGCGAGTTAGTTATTTTGGACTCAGTACGCAGACTTTTTGTTTTACTTATAAAGTTACGATCATGTAAAATTTCGACTATCTGATCGGAAGTATGCGGACCACTATTGCAGGACATTAAAATGGTGCATGTCCACCTCTCACCTTTATGACGGCTTGATCTCTGGTGGGGACACTTTCACAGAGGTATCTCAATGTCTGTGGAAGAATGGCAGTTCATTCTTTCTCAAGGGCCCAAACCAGAGAAAGTAATGATGTTGGACACTGAAGTATGGAGTGAAGCCGCTGTTCTAACTCAACCCAAAGGTCTTCCGTTGCGTCCTGGTCAGGTCAGTCCATTTCAGGCATGTTATTGTTCACAAATCATTGCCTCACAGATTTTCCTCTACGCATTATCGTGCTGATACACTCACCATTTCCGAACTGTTCCTGTACTGTACGCAGTATGCATTGCAGTAAAATTTGTTCATATCCTTTAGCATTTAATGTGTTCTTAACCGCAATAAGGGGACTACACCCTAACTAGGAGAAATACCTCTTACCGTAACACCATCTCCCCTGTACTTCACTGTTGGGACTATGCATGACTGCAGATAAGATTCCCTAGGAATTCGCCTTTCCATTCGGGTACAGCTTAACTTATCGCTCTAAATCACTTTTTTCCAGTCGTCCACTGCCTAGTGACGTCGCTCTTTACACAGAAATATGTTTGACATTGCGTCAGTCGTTGGGGGCGATCTGAAAGTTTGCAAGATCGTTACTAATTCTTTTTTAGTACTATTATCGGTTTCGACAGATCTACACTGCCATTATCGAATCTTTTAACATTATTAGAGGTACATGCGTTTTACAACACTGGGAGTCACATAGTACTGTTGCGTCGAATTATCATAAAAACTGGCTGGGAACATCGTGATGTCACAAATAAAATACCACGCAATTAAGACATACAACATGCTGATGTTCCCTGCCAATAAAAATTGGCTGGTAACATCAGCATGTAGCAAATAAAATACCGCACGGTTAAAATATACAACAAACTGATGTCAACACAACGAAAGACCAGTCCAAGTTACAAATATTTTATTTTTGATCCGAGGACTAGTTTCGGGCTGAGACCCATTTTCAAGTCAACGTAACAAAATCAAAATGGCACTTCTGAATATGTCAAAAATGTGTAATGTACATTTACACTGCATACAGATATCTGTATGTACTGTAAATGTACACTGCTCTTAATACCAATTTACGGTGGCACAATCCAGTAGCTTGTGACTAATGCACCTTTGAGTGGTCACTCTCTAATCATCAGCTTCCACTTATCAACCACGGTAGTGACCTCTCGGCTCTAGCTACCTCCAGCGATCTCCTTATCTTCTGCCACTCACAAGTGAGTAATAAGATACGAGATGCTTCCGTAAGAACTCGTTGTTGTCAGATGAGGCAAAATAGACGTTCCTTCAGACGCCATATAATGCAATAACTGCTGTCTGAAAAGTGTTATAGATGGGAAAGAATGGGTCTTTTCCTTCCCATTATTCTCGTTTACTTAACAGCAGCTGAAACATGCTAGTTCCACCTGGTGAAAGTTAGCGAGAAGGCGCAATGATTAAGATTCTGACCTCGCGTTCGGAAGGACTCGAAGCTCAAAGACCAGGGCGAACAACCGTACTTAGGTTTCCATGGTTTCCATAAAACTGTAAAGGCAAATAGTGGGATGGTTCCTGTGAAAACCAAATCGCGGATATCATTTGTCAAACTTCCCCCGGATCGACTCGTAGTCTTCATCTACACTATCTAATCAGAAGTATCCGAACACCTATTATAGAAATGACCCTCCACCTTTAGGACAGCTTGAACTCTGCTGCGGACACTTTCAATGTGGTATCTGAAGATCTCCGGAGGGATGGCACACATTCTTCCTCAAGAGCTGAAACTAGAGAAGGCTGCGATGTTGGACGCTGGTCTCTGAAATGAAGTCAACGCTCTAATTCACCCCAAAGGTGTTCCATTGGGTTCTTGTCGAAACTAAATAACATTTTAGAAATGTTATTGTCCACAAACTACTGCCTCACAGATGCTTTACGACAGTGTCCGTTACAATAAGGGGATCACACTCTAACCACATAACATAAGCCCACCACCTCTGTTCTTCGCTGTTGGCACTACACGTGATGGCAGGTAAAGTTCTGCAGGAATTGCCCAAACCGTTCCATCGGACTGCCACAAGGCATAGCGAGAGTTTATGCGGTATTTTACAGCCATCCTCCGCAATGTTCGACGGGGGCCTTCTGGCAGTGAGATCTGCCTGGCCTTGGTTGTTCATTCACGTTTTCACTTCACAGTCTCATAAACATCAATCACCTTGGGCACCGAACGGCCAAAGCCGATTAAAAATGATTTTAAAATGCAGAGATATGGCTGTTTACACATTCCTAAAATTGCTATTTTTAGGTTCATCAAGCTCAACACTACAGAAGCAGAAGCTGCTGGAGAAATAATCATCTTTGACAGACCAGCAGATTCACGACAGTCATAAATGACATACTAATTGAAAAAAATTGCTTAAAACAATATATTTTAATATGTTTAAAACTTACAGTCACATTTCCCAAAATGGGATTTTCGGTGTTGCACTACGTTATTCCCTTAATTATCATCGGAATGCAAAAATTAAATTCCAGTGAAGTGATTAGAGCACACTAGAATGGAACAGCACATGGCAAAAATCTGGATTCTGTTATCACTGTGGTTTTTCATACTGGACTACTGCAGAGCAGACACACCCAGTACGAAGTAACATGTCCATATATTGCCCTTGTATAGTGTGAATACTGTTACATTACATTGTGTTTTAGTCTGTTTATTCAATCTCCACATTCGCACTCTGATGGTGATTAATAGAAAAACTTATGACAACACAGAAACGTGTATTTTGGGAAAAATGACTCAGTAAGTATTACAATACTGATTGGAGCAAATGCTGAGCCTTTTGCCAAATAATTTCCCATGAAACTGCTAGTCATAATTGTCTCTTATACGGTATTGTTTCTCTAGCAACGTGTGCTTCTCTAGATTTTAGATTGGTTAACTGCTCACAAATCCAAAGTTTTACAGATAAATAACAATCTTGGTTCGAACGAATGTCACATATCCGTATTTTAAAATAATTTTTATTCTGTTTTAATTGTTTGAGCTAGGTACTTCACTTGTTAGGGCAGGTCCATGGAATACATAAAATTCACCATAATTTGCGTCTTCGTGCATATGAATGTAAAAACTTGTTTTAAAGATATTGCCAATTCTTCCTCTAATCTTAAAATATTAGTGCAGAGATGAAACGCAGTAAATCCAATAATAGGGTTGATGCTGTTATATTTCTTCAATCATTTGAACTTTGTTTATACTTTTTGCATGCCAGTTTTCTATACCTGAGGTCAGTTTAGATTACCTCCCAGAATTTAGAGATTATATGCTTAATATTTTCACAACCTGATTAGCCAAGAAATGCAACGCTGATTTGAGCAGTCTACTCACCTGGAAGCAATTGCAGTAATGTACACTATATTATTGACATACTCCCAAAGTATAACAGATCCAGCAACGTCAAGCACCTTTTACAACAAGGACCTTCTTGTCTCGATCGTCTTCTGGTGGCGAATAAGTTTACTGCAGTGCCCCTGGTGATACACCAGTATTAGTACATACTCGTCGCGAATGGTCATCTGTATTTACACGTTACGACCGCTAAATCTTGTGTCTGTAGATAGTTGTCTGCTATCGAGTTGGGCATCCATAATTAATGAAAGACAATTCACGCTCGACGTCAATGCAACGTCAGGGATCGTCACCATCACATGGCAGCATGTTCACTCTACAGACAAAATTTCTGTTGTTGTTCACTGATATTTTCGAGTATTTTGGGACAGGGGATCCGTGGGCTCAGGTGCCTTGTTATAGGATAATCATGTAATTATGATTTATCCAGCTTGGTACTACAATTACAGTTGTTTTTGAGAAAATACCTGTATATCAGAGAAGAAGCCTGTAATATTCAATCACCAAAGGGTACAACACTAAAAATTCAGAACCAGGAGTCATCTGAAAGTATGATGTGGTTCAACTCCTTTCTCAGATTTTGCTCCAGTTTTACCAGTACAGTGAAGTAGACAACTAGTTTATAGTAATTTATCAACTGGTTTTTAAACTGAACTATATATAGCATGTGGCCTCTTATGCTCAATACACATTATTTTTCCTTGATTCTTTCCTACAAAAAAATTTATATTACTAATAAACTAGCAATTTCCTCGTTGCAGCTTTGCCCACATTACTCAGTAAAAGAAAACTATGCAAGGTGACTTTTTGGAGGGTCTTCTTGTATAGTAATAACTTTCTAGCCTTCTCCATCTTTTAAAAGCATAGGTCTGTACTTCAAACTACAAAATACATATTTTCTCAAATTGTTTTCACTTTCTTCATCGGGCTTTAATGATCAAACTCTCGCAGCAACCCCTTATCAGTTAGAGGGCCCGCACAACAGGTGGGCTGCCGACCTCCCTTCAAAACCTCATATTCAAACATCGCCAGTGAATGTAAACATCAACAAACTTTCCGCATAAACATGGCACTACTTCGCGGAAAGCCATGTGATGGAGATCCACCAATTGGAACTAACGTGACTTAAGTGTAGCACACCGTAGAATCGGTGTTATAAGCATGCCAGCAGAGTCACAGGCAGTGTGTACCTACAGCTACGACAGCTCCGGCCAATACCTATGCCAGCTCTAGCCCAGAAGACACTCGCCGTAGTCTTTCTGCAGAAATTTGTATCTTGTTGGGCGTAACGCCACTTTGGAATTGTGTAGCGTTGTATTTTGGTTGTTATTATTTCTTTTCATTGTCTTGTAACTTTATTCTGGCTTTTTCCACCACAAGAATTATTGTTGTTCTTGAGTTTGGAAATTAGTGCAGGCTAAGATGGAGTTTTATTTAAATACAGTGTGTTCAACCTTGATCGTTAGTTCTTTCCTGCCGACTGCAGGACACTATAAAAACAAATGCAGCGTTTAAAAATGTATACGTCTTTGTTATTTTGACACGTGGTAATTGCAACCGACTTAAACTGGCACCCTCTAAGAGTTTTAATTGACAATGAAATATATGGTCTGAGGCATGCACTATGCTCCAAAAAGTGGTATTAGATTCTAATTTTTCAACTTTTTTCAGTAATTTAGTGCTGGTGATGCCCATTCTTTTGACATACCCTCTACAGTCTTTCCCAACATAAAGCACTCAGTATTCAGGCCACGAGTGGCCAACCGGGACCATCCGACCGCCGTGTCATCCTCAGAGGAGGATGCGGACAGGAGGGGCATGGGGTCAGCACACCGCTCTCCCGGCCGTTATGATGGTATTCTTGACCGAAGCCGCTACTATTCGGTCGAGTAGCTCCTCAATTGGCATCACCAGGCTGAGTGCACTCCGAAAAATGGCAACAGCGCATCTCAGCTGGATGGTCACCCATCCAAGTGCCGGCCACGCCCAACAGCGCTTAACTTCGGTGATCTCATGGGAACCGGTGTATCCACTGCGGCAAGGCCGTTGCCTTTCCCAACATAACAAAGCCTAAAAAGGGTTCTTGAAATCCCATGATGTCTTCTATTGTACACTCCTGGAAATTGAAATAAGAACACCGTGAATTCATTGTCCCAGGAAGGGGAAACTTTATTGACACATTCCTGGGGTCAGATACATCACATGATCACACTGACAGAACCACAGGCACATAGACACAGGCAACAGAGCATGCACAATGTCGGCACTAGTACAGTGTATATCCACCTTTCGCAGCAATGCAGGCTGCTATTCTCCCATGGAGACGATCGTAGAGATGCTGAATGTAGTCCTGTGGAACGGCTTGCCATGCCATTTCCACCTGGCGCCTCAGTTGGACCAGCGATCGTGCTGGACGTGCAGACCGCGTGAGACGACGCTTCATCCAGTCCCAAACTTGCTCAATGGGGGACAGATCCGGAGATCTTGCTGGCCAGGGTAGTTGACTTACACCTTCTAGAGCACGTTGGGTGGCACGGGATACATGCGGACGTGCATTGTCCTGTTGGAACAGCAAGTTCCCTTGCCGGTCTAGGAATGGTAGAACGATGGGTTCGATGACGGTTTGGATGTACCGTGAACTATTCAGTGTCCCCTCGACGATCACCAGTGGTGTACGGCCAGTGTAGGAGATCGCTCCCCACACCATGATGCCGGGTATTGGCCCTGTGTGCCTCGGTCGTATGCAGTCCTGATTGTGGCGCTCACCTGCACGGCGCAAAACACGCATACGACCATCATTGGCACCAAGGCAGAAGCGACTCTCATCGCTGAAGACGACACGTCTCCATTCGTCCCTCCATTCACGCCTGTCACGACACCACTGGAGGCGGGCTGCACGATGTTGGGGCGTGAGTGGAAGACGGCCTAACGGTGTGCGGGACCGTAGCCCAGCTTCATGGAGACGGTTGCGAATGGTCCTCGCCGATACCCCAGGAGCAACAGTGTCCCTAATTTGCTGGGAAGTGGCGGTGCGGTCCCCTACGGCACTGCGTAGGATCCTACGGTCTTGGCGTGCATCCGTGCGTCGCTGCGGTCCGGTCCCAGGTCGACGGGCACGTGCACCTTCCGCCGACCACTGGCGACAACATCGATGTACTGTGGAGACCTCACGCCCCACGTGTTGAGCAATTCGGCGGTACGTCCACCCGGCCTCCCGCATGCCCACTATACGCCCTCGCTCAAAGTCCGTCAACTGCACTTATGGTTCACGTCCACGCTGTCGCGGCATGCTACCAGTGTTAAAGACTGCGATGGAGCTCCGTATGCCACGGCAAACTGGGTGACACTGACGGCGGCGGTGCACAAATGCTGCGCAGCTAGCGCCATTCGACGGCCAACACCGCGGTTCCTGGTGTGTCCGCTGTGCCGTGTGTGTGATCATTGCTTGTACAGCCCTCTCGCAGTGTCCGGAGCAAGTATGGTGGGTCTGACACACCGGTGTCAATGTGTTCTTTTTTCCATTTCCAGGAGTGTATATGGACATATATAATTAATCGATTCATTTCACCAGTTCTGCTTTCATCAGGAGTGCTGTCAAAAATTAATCCGCAATATTTATCTTTTTTAATACATGCAATAATTTTTTTCCTGAACATGTTCACACAAAATAAAAATAAAATCAGTTTGTGCCGCTTTTCACTCCAGGAGACTCTTCAAGTCCTAAACAATGCTCTTTCAATACTGGATCATCTTCCTCCACCAGTTGCGCCAATTCTAATAAACTGTCTCTGTTTACTGATTACCGTCTTTACAATGACTGTGGAAAGCACGGTTTTGCTGGGCTAAAAATAGTGTACTATCTAAAAGGCGATGAAAAATATTTCTCCATTTCTTGGTGTCGTCATTAATTTGTATGTGTAGTTTGAAACTGCACTTATAGTACACCTGTGTAGATGGAATAGATATAAAAAATGTTTCATGTGGAATAACTGCATATAGCAGACGCATGCTTATCATGATATAGCTTTTGAATTCCATGCAACGTTTCACAAAAAGTTCTATACATTCCGAACATATCCAAGAACAATGGCTATAGCCTGATAATATGAAAAATGGTACCTATCTCGATATTTTGCATACGTATGGATTCTATAACTCCAAACTCCCTCTATTTACTGAACATATTTTGGCCTTGTTTGGGATTGGATTAAAGACTGTCTGGTCCTGGGGTAGAGGGCGACTTCAAATCTCGAGCTTCTCGTGATTTGGAGGCCCCCCACCACCAGAGACTTGGGGTTGGCCGCCCCTCTGCCCCCTTTTAGTCCACCACTGAATAGGGAGATGTATGCAACAACTTCTCTTCTCCTTTCGAGCTGAATGCTCCACTGTTTATTTCTTCCACTATTAAGATTTGATGTAGCTATCCACAAATCGAGCCTACTAGACAAGCAAGCAATTTGGTTTTAGCTAGACTGATGTAAGAGCAACATGTAATGAGAATGTGCAACCTAAGACTCTAAGGCCTAAAGGAAGTGCTATACTTAATATCATTTTCACTTCATTTCATTATCTTCCTGTAAATCATTTACATGATGTAGGAATTGTCACAACTGTAATTAAAATGCGAAGTACATGTAATACAAACATAAGTGAATATCACTTAAATAGCTATTTTCAATGCATTTTTGGGAGTACAATATTTGTCATGAATAGGTACATAAATGTTAAGACAATAATTTCACATACACTCAAAGTACTCATCTATGCCATAGAAACTTTTGCTTAAAAGGTAATTTTTAAGTAAATTGAAGGGGGATCACTGCTATCAGCTGCAGCGGCACATTAAGCAGAATCAGCCATGATGAGCGAAAATGTGTACCAGACAGGGATTTGAACTCGGGATCTTCTGCTCATTCAAATAAATAATATTTAATCTCAGTCTTAAATTTTACTTAATCTGTTATTTCCTTCATGTACACTGGAAGGGCATTGTAATGTTTTATTCCAAAATAACTTACATGCATTTGCGTTTACATTGTCCTTTCTCTTTCTACATGTAAATTTTTACAATTGTTAGTATTATAATTGTGGCAGTCCTCAATGGCACATAAGCAGTTCAGGTGTGTTCTTGTATGTAGTGTTACGACTTCTGCACCACTTGTTAGCAGCAGACACAGTGACTGCGCCAGAGACTGAGACGGCATGGAGTTTTACAATTATTTATTGAACTTTCTTTACAATTTCCCCCTCGTCGCCGCTGCCCAGCCCTGCGGATCCCTGCTCCTGGCTGCTGCTGTGTAGATTCTCCGACAATGCGCACAAAGCGTGCCACCGATCGCACTCGGGAGCCTCAGGCCATCAGTGCTCCGCCGAAGCCACGATGCCCTGTGGTTGAGATGAACTCGGCTGCACCGGCGGCAGGGAAGCCGTCAGTCGCGATGTCCGTGAGGTCCCGTCATGGACGAACCACACGCCGTGGGGCTGAGTTGCCGTGAAGTCTGGACGTCAGTCCCCGGCGGCGCCTGTGACCAAGACCGCGCTGCGGCCGATCCTGTTGAAAGTTCTCGCTGTAGTTAGTGAGCCATGGTGCCGACCGAACTCGGGCCGACCTCCAGAGCTAAAGTTGACATCTGGCGGCGAACGGATAACTCCTGCAGGCTGGAACAGACTTCCGGAATCGTCACCTACGAAGATTGAACATTCGGACACAGACCACGTCCGTCCTCAGATCCGAACTACTTCCTAATGGCTTCTGTCTGTTGCTGCCTGCGCTCCACTATTTATATCCGACAGGAGGACGTTTTGTACCCTTGGTGGTAGCTTTTTGTTATTACTCCCGCAGTATATGGCAGCGTATCTTAGCGTGCTGGCCTCACTTCCCCTTACTCAGCACTGTCCAGGCTTCGCTCAGCCCTCGGTCTGTGTGTGTCCGTGCATCAGTCTGTTGGTACACTGCTGCTGTCAGCAAGGCTATCTGTGCCTGCCTACTTCGCAACGCCTCGGTCGCCAGCGTGCGTCTGTTTTACCATTCTCCATTGCGTGAAGCAATGCTTACTACATGTGGCCGCAACACTGTCTCCTCCTAAAAATTAAATTCGTCCCCGAATTTATCCTATACGTTAACTCTAGTTCTATCCTATATTCTAATTCTTCCCTATATACATCCAGGTTGCCTTGACTCTTGCCCTACTGGTAATCCATTCTACAGGAATCTCATGGAGTGGTCTCGCATTAACATGCTGAATCCTCCGTTTTAATAAGTCATATACCACACCGATAAATACAATCAACATGGGAATAGTACCGGGTGAAATACCAATGGTCACTACGCTATGTTTCCGCCTGGTATCGTACTCCTCCACATGCCTTAATAATTGCTGCAGTAAAATTTGGCATTTCTCTGAATCTACTAGTTTATCTATCGTTTGCAATAGTGTAGCATTCAAGGTGTTGTTAATATACGTCAAATTTTCTCCTGGAGCGATGCTGAATGACGCATCTGACCAGTACAACGTCAGATGAGTATCTGTATCCTTGGTTACTCCCGTGACTGTTGCTGGTAAGCTGAAAGTACCACCTACTATTTCACAATTTGTCCCGTGGGTTAGCGAACCACTGCCCCGTAATTCCATCTCCGTGGTTGCTGTCCAATTCCCATTGTCATAACACTTGGCTGATATCGTCTCCGTAGAGAATACTGAATACAACCAATGCCTCCCAACTTGGTGAAAATGTGGCGTAGGCTTCACTATTATTCTCCGACACTCCGAAGCTTCTACTGTATCTCACACGACCCTTTGCCCGTGAAAACGACCTGTGATGGACAAGTGGAAACTGACTCTGTTAGACATCTGCTCAACTCTAAACTCGACATAGTAGCATGAGTATCCCCTTCCTTAGAAAGTAATAAAACCTCCTGTGTCCTTAACTGTACGCCCTTCCCCATGTGCTCCCATCTGACCAGATAAGGATGCACTGTGTAACAGTGATACTGTCTCCCCACACTAGTTACTGGAAATCTAATCTCTATATACATCTTAACTAGATCCGTCGTTATCTTAATCCTAGACATATGATAAAAAAGTGACATACTCGCATCAATTATCAGCACTACGTGCTCTACCCCCTCTGGAAACTTTCCCTCTGCCTGCTTCAGACTCCGTCTGAATTTTTCTGGTGACATCAACGTCACACTCGCCTGCTCGTGCAATGCATAATGTACTGCCTCTTGCAATTCATCCATCCTCGCTCGTGCATCACCAATGCTGTTAACCAGTTCCCGCAGCAATTTAGCCATTTCCAGCTTCCTTTGCACTATACCCAATCGCGTTTGTACCTGTTCCAAATCCGTATTCAATAATTTCTGTGTTTTTTTCTATACAGGGTGTTACAAAAAGGTACGGCCAAAATTTCAGGAAACATTCCTCACACACAAAGAAAGAAAATATGTTATGTGGACATGTGTCCGCAAACGCTTACTTTCCATGTTAGAGCTCATTTTATTACTTCTCTTCAAATCACATTAATCATGGAATGGAAACACACAGCAACAGAACGTACCAGCGTGACTTCAAACACATTGTTACAGGAAATGTTCAAAATGTCCTCCGTTAGCGAGAATACATGCATCCACCCTCCGTCGCATGGAATCCCTGATGCGCTGATGCAGCCCTGGAGAATGGCGTATTGTATCACAGCCGTCCACAATACGAGCACGAAGAGTCTCTACATTTGGTACCGGGGTTGCGTAGACAAGAGCTTTCAAATGCCCCCATAAATGAAAGTCAAGAGGGTTGAGGTCAGGAGAGCGTGGAGGCCATGGAATTGGTCCGCCTCTACCAATCCATCGGTCACCGAATCTGTTGTTGAGAAACGTACAAACACTTCGACTGAAATGTGCAGGAGCTCCATCGTGCATGAACCACATGTTGTGTCGTACTTGTAAAGGCACATGTTATAGCAGCACAGGTAGAGTATCCCGTATGAAATCATGATAACGTGCTCCATTGAGCGTAGGTAGAAGAACATACTGACGAAACTAAAATGAGCTCTAACATGGAAATTAAGCGTTTCCGGACACATGTCCACGTAACATCTTTTCTTTATTTGTGTGTGAGGAATGTTTCCTGAAAGTTTGGCCGTACCTTTTTGTAACACCCTGTATATGCTCGTAACCCTGCAGCCATCCCACGCACCATGTGTGTCACATTCAACAACTCTGTACCTAATCCCCGTATCTCTGTTGTGTGTATATCCACTAACTTCCCTATGCTTTCCCTGTCGCGAATAACTGTTAAAGAATTGTTCAAACTCTCAATATCGTCTCTATCCGCTGTTCCAAAAATTGTTTTCAGCAGCTTCCCACCTTCATTCAACCAACCACTCTTTACTCTCTTTCTCCTCCCTGGAATCATGCTCACGACTTGGCGCAGTTGTTCCCTTATTTCCTTACATGACCTATCCAAAGCCTCGTACCCTTCTTGCACGTCCCGTAATATTCCGTTCTTAGATGCAACCGTTTCCACACTCGATACCACCCCCTGTAGCTGCCGCATCTCGTTCCTTACCTACAGGATGTTGAGTGCCAGCCGAAGCGTCCACTCGTGGCTTGTGAGGACCACATCCGGTTGTTTCCCGAACAACACCCCAATTCGCAACGGCATATCCTGTACCTGGCCAGCTTGTGTCAGCTGCCAGAGGACTACGCCCCATACTATCCACTTGTACCTCATCGTGTGTCACCTACAGAATGGAGAGAGAAAGAAGAAACTCCCATCACTACACCTTAATACCAATAAAATAACCCTAGTCCGTGCACAAAAATAATACACACATGATAATTACTGTTAACTACACATCCCTCGAACGCAACTTATACTTACTACCCGGTTTAAGGTCTGCTTCTGGCGCTTCTTTTCGCTTTCTGCCAGAAGGAGAAGTTCATATACGCAGATCTACTACCCCCTGGAACGGCTTAACTCTACTAACGTGAACCACCGTTGTCTTGGTAGGCAATTGTAATTTTACATTGACAGGTGATGTCATTTCCACTACCTGGTACGGTCCCTGGAACTTGTTTGTGAACTTCTTGGTTCTCCCTTTTGGAACATACGGATTAGCTAGTAGCACCCATTGGCCTACTCTGTACTGTGGCAACTTCCTCGTTGTACCTCCCATCCGTTTTTGTCATTCCAACGCTTTCGTGTTAGCTCGTCTAACTCTCTGCCATACTTCCTTACTGGTTTTCGCAAATTGCCTTACATGCTCGCCCTCCGCTCCCAGCCTTGGACGAATCATGTCAAAAGGTGATGGCATCTTCTGCCCATACTTCGTACGGCGACAATCCTGTCGACGTATGTACCTTACTATTATATGCACTGGTTACGAATTGCAAGTACACATCCCAGTCGGTGTGTTGACTATTTACATAGTGACTCAACATCTTAGCGATCGTGCGATGCACACTCTCCGTCCGTCCGTCTGCTTGCGGATGGAATGGATTAGTCCATAGTTTCTTTACCTTCAGTAACTTACACAGTTGCTTCATCAGATCAGACGTGAAATTTGTGGTGTCACCGCCAGACACCACACTTGCTAGGTGGTAGCTTAAATCGGCCGCGGTCCATTAGTACATGTCGGACCCGCGTGTCGCCACTGTCAGGATCGCAGACCGAGCGCCACCACAAGGCAGGTCTCGAGATACGTACTAGCACTCGCCCCAGTTGTACGGACGACACTGCTACCGACTACACGTACGACGCCTTTCTCTCATTTGCCGAGAGACAGTTAGAATAGCCTTCAGCTAAGTCCATGGCTACGACCTAGCAAGGCGCCATTAACCATTTGTAACGTTGCATGTACCTCAAGATAGAGTCTCACTTGTATCATCCAGAATGCTGTATACCAAAGGACAATATAAAAGTTAAGTGTTCTAGTAGCTACGTTCTTTTCTTTATCACATTCATTACGAATCATGTTCCAGACTTAACGCCAGACGGCGTGAGTTGACGCGTGCCCTTTTGGCTACTTCACTGTGGACTGGCTGCCTTAACAGTCCACTACAAAATTAGTACCTTGATCCGAGATTAAGAACTGAGGTATCCCATACCTGAATAACCAATTATTAACTAAAGCTTGTGCCACCGTACTTGCTTTCTGATCTGGTAATGCGACCATGACTAAATACCTAGAAAAGTGGTCAATCACTGTTAACACATACTTATTCCCTGCTGCACTCCTATTTAATGGGCATAATACATCAATTCCGATTTGTTGCAAAGATCTGTCTGCCTCTGGTAACCTTTGAAGCTGAATCTTTTGATGGCTCAAGTCCGCTCGCTGTGCGCATGGCACACAATTCCTGAAATACTCGTTCATGCCTTGACGTCGTGTCCTCCGCCAAAACTTCTCCGCCATCCGCCTATCCATAGCTCTTCTCCCGCTATGTCCTGAAACAAAATGGTCATGCACCTGTTGCAAAACTTCAGATCTTAACGCTGCTGGTACGACGTCGCACGGGCCGCATTTTGTCGACCTGCAAAGTAACCTGTCCTGTACTAGGAACTGCGGTTGCTTTCTGAACAATTGGCAATCACTATCCACGGGCTTGTGCCCTTTTCCACTCATCTTCAGTCACCCCTGTTACTTGTAATACTGCCACTTTCCTGTTCTATGCGTCAGCACCAGCATGTTTCAAACCTGGCTTGTGTATTACCTCATAATCGAACTCACTGAGTTTCAGCGCCCATCTCACTTGCCTACTCGCTGGGTCTTTCAGACCTAATAACCATTTCAGAGCTGAATGATCCGTCACAACCTTAAACCTTCTACCATACAGATAACATCGAAAGTACGAAATCCCGTATATTACAATTCCTTCTCCATCGTTGAGTAATTTTGTTCCGCCTTGTTAAGTTGATGAGACGCGAACGCAATCAGATGTTCTTTGCCATCAATATTTTGCCATCGTGCCCAAGTACACCCCCAAGAGCGTGATTAGACGAGTCATATTGTAGTATTAACTCCTTCGAAAAGTCTGGAAACTTCAAAACTGGATCTGGTGTCAGTATCCGTTTCAACTCCTGAAATGCTTTCTCGCACTCTGACGTCCACTGGAAGGTAACACCTTTTCTTAGCAACTTAGTAAGTGGCCTCGCTATTTCTGCAAACCCCTGTACGAATTTTTGATAATAGCTCGCAAGACCAATGTACGACTACAGTTGTTTAACCGTTTGCGGAACCAGAAAATCTGGTACTGACTGATAACATGCACGAGATAATTTACTTGTGCTTGCGCAAAATGGCATTTGTCCAAACTTAATGGTAGCCGTGCTGCCTCTAATCTTATAAACACCCCCTCTAACCGTTCCACATGCTGCTGTATATCTCTTCAAAAAACTATAATGTCATCCAGATACACCATGCATTTTTTCGGTTTCAACCCGCGAAGGACTCCATCCAACAACCTCTGAAATGTTGCCGGAGTGTTTTTTAGTCCGAACGGCATTCCTCTTTACTCGATGTGACCACAATGCGTCGTAAATGCTGTTTTTGGTCTGTCCTCTGGACATACCTCAATCTGGTGATAACCGCTTCACAAATCCATAGTGGAGAAAAATTTACACTTCCCTAGGTTGTCTAGCGTTTCTGTAATATTCGGAATCAGATATACATCCGCCACTGTCCGTTCATTCAAATGTCTGTAATCGCAACAGAAGCGAAATTTTTTCGACCTGTCCGGTGTCTTCTTCGGAACTAGGACCATGCTACTAGACCAAGGACTATGAGGGTTGTTTTTTAAGTAAGGGCCATTTTTATTTTTAAAAGAAGATACAAATACTTTTGTAAAAAAACTTTTATTTTCTGATTCTACACACTTTTACCTATTTTTCTACATAGTTATCTTGTTTATTTAAGCACTTGTCATACCGTACTACTAAGTTTTTAATTCCCTCTTCAAAGAATTCGTACGCCTGCTCCGACAGCCAAGAGTTCACGGCCGCTTTCACTTCATCGTCGTCATTGAAGCGCTGCCCGCCAAGATGGTGTTTCAGGTACCGGAAAGGTGAAAATTGCTAGGAGCAAGGTCGGGGCTGTATGGTGCATGGTCCAAAACTTCCCAGCCAAAAGAATCAATCAAATCCAGAGTCTTCTGAGAGGTGTGAGGCCTAGCATTATCGTGCAGGAGCAAAACTCCTTTTGTCAGCATGCCGTGCCTTTTGTTTTGAATTGCTCTGCGGAGCTTCTTTAGAGTTGCACAGTAGGCATCTGAGTTGATTGTCGTTCCTCGTGGCATAAAGTCCACTAGCAAAACACAGTTGCCATAATCTTGCGCTTTGACAGCGTCTGTTCGGCTTTGACCTTGACGGGTGAGGTTGTGTGAGGGTGTGTGTGCCATTCCATCGATTGTCGCTTGCTTTCGGGAGTGATATGGGATACCCATGTTTCATCTCCAGTGACAATTTGACTAAACATGTCATCATCCACTTCTTCCTCATAACGAATCAAAAAGTCCAATTAAGTGGCAAATCTCTTCCCTTTGTGGTCGTCTGTGAGGAGTCTGGGTACCCACCGAGAACACAGTTTCTTAAAGTTTAGGTTTTCAGACACAATTTTGTACGAAACCGATCTTGAAACCTGTGGAAATTCCAAAGAAAGAGTGGAAATTGTGAATTTTCTGTCCTCACGAATCTTTGTATCGACTGCAGCCACCAAATCATCAGTGATCACAGAGGGCCGGCCTGAGCGTTCTTCGTCATGGACGTTTTGACGGCCATTTTTAAACTCTCTAACACATTGACGCACTTTACCTTCACTCATTGCATTCAAGCCATAAACTTCTGTTAACTGACGATGAATTTCTGCAGCTGATAGGCTTCTCGCGGTCAAAAAACGTATCACTGACCGTATCTCACACGCGGCGGGCGATTCAATAATCGTAAACATTATAAAGTAGCACAGCGATGCGTACACGTCAGCTACAGGGCTGCAACTTGCATCAGTGTGAACGGGAAGGATGCCGGCAAGTGGCGCGGTGGCTTGTTGCGGCGTCCGCGCGTACTACGGGACTATACGCGCGAACGGCCCTTACTTAAAAAACAACCGTCGTATTACTGTGCTGGATTATCCCATCTTCCAGTTGTTGCTCTATTAATTGCTCTGCTACTGGTTGTAATTGTTTCGGTAGTCTGTATGGCTTTCGATACACCGGAGCGTGATTCCCTGTCGGAATACGATGCTGTGTTATCGGTGTAGCAGGTAACGTACCCTGTGCTTCAAATAATGCTTTATACTTTAGTAATAATGCTTCCATACCCGAACGATCATTTCCTCTCAAATGATTTACCTTGTCACGAAGTGCACACGTGCTGACGGTCTGCTTTACATCATAGTCTAGCCTTGAACTATCGATGTCCTCTTCATCCATCAACTCTACTTTGGCTATTACTAATCCCTTCGGCAGATCAACATCAACAAGTTCCCATCGAGTTACAGCGTATGTTGCGAAAGGTCAATTTTGGCGTGATGTTTAATCAGGAATTCCAACCCAAGTATCGCTGAAAATCCCTGTCCCACAGTTGACAACACCCCCATTCGCTCCTGGAACCACACGTTATCCATCTTAAACTTGAGCTGTACTGTCCCTAGTGCATCTAATTTTTTATCACCTACTGCGCGCAATCTGTATCTCGAAGCTTCCAATCCTTTCTTGCCCACGAGGTCCACACTGGCAACTGATACATGCGCTCCAGTATCCACTAAAACTCTTCACCACTTATCTTTTATCCAAACCATCAAACTACAATCCGCCTCTTCGTGTATTTTCTGAGTACCTCTTTTTACTGGGAATGCCTCACTCCTTTTTTCGTTTAACAGTTTTTTACCTGCTGTATCATTAACCCGTTTCTTGGCTCTACACTGCCGTGCCTTAAGCCCAATTTTCTGACAATTGAAACACTGCAGTTCCCGACATTATCCCTTAAAATGACCTTGCTTCCCACAACAGTAACACTCTTTGGAAGACGAAAAAATTTTCTTGTCATTGCGACTTCTGGCGGCGCTATCCACATCTTGCAAATGTGTAGCTACGCGCAGCTGCTGCTAAGTCACTTGGATATTCCATCCGTATCCGGCGTGAAAAATACGGCGAGACCACTCGCAAAAATGAGTCTAAAGCTCTATTCTCTGCTTTTTTCAATAAAACTTCATTTGCACTCGCATCTTGCGCATTCGTTCTGCTAATTCTGTCTGAAAATTCTTCTACCGTTTCACAAGTTTTTGCATCATCCTCCCTAATTTTTCTCTAAAAAATCTGGCACTATTTTGTATCCTAAGCTTTTGCAATAATCCATCAGCCAACTCTGTGAATGTAGTAGCATCCTTTAACCCTTCGTGGTAGGCCACATAAGTCTTTGCATCACCTACTAACTGTAACCTCGCCATTTGCAAACATTTCATTTGACCAGCCACACAGTCTAGCTGTACTACATACGTCACCAATGAAAACATTCACATCCTCTGATGTTTTACCCGAGAAGGAAGGTGTCAAATTAGCCCCTGAACAATCTGCCACACTGGAAAAGACAGTACCCTTGCATTCTACACTATCGCTTCCCGAGCCTGATTGAGTATTTTGCAACAATTGTTGCTCCATCCTCTGCATGTGCTGCTTTTGCAACTTATTTTCTTCAATCAGTTTCTGAACTTGCTCTGTCAATGCGACTACGGCGTTACTTGTCCCGGTTGCACGTGTCCCTGGCATTTTCCGTGTGGTATACCTCACCTTACAAAAATAAAATTTTATTACCCAGAAGCAAGTTAATTCCTAGCACATCTAATGGCAAGCCATCTAGACTTACCACATTGTCCCGTTACATGACCATAGAAGCATACATGACACATCACAAGTGCTTGGTACAAATTTACTGCAAGGAGCGCCGTGACCTGTTAATCCACACACTACACATTTAGATGGTACTAAGTTATCGTGAATATCATTCCCACGAAACTGCGATAAGTCTACAGGGCTGTTAGGCCTTTTAAATGACACTCTCACATCCCTTAACGTTACCATCGACATGTCTAGCTACACAGAAAACATAGAGAGAAGACAGTTGCTGGACTCACCGTATTTGGTGTTTCTCGGTTACTCCGCACAGTGCTAGTCAAAGTCGTGACGTTGGAGCGCCTGACACCACTTGTTATGGAATCTGTATCTCTTGTTAGCAGCAGACACAGTGGCTGCCCCAAAGACTGAGGCGGTATGGAGTTTTACAATTATTTATTGAACTTTCTTTACGATTTCTCCCTCGTCGTCGCTGCCCAGCCCTGCGGATCCCTCCTCCTGGCTGCTGCTGTGTAGATTCTCCGACAATGCGCACAACGCATGCCGCTGATCGCGCTCGGGAGCCTCAGGCCACCAGTGCTCCGCTGAAGCCAGGATGCCCTGTGGTTGAGATAAACTCGGCTGCACCAGCGGCAGGGAAGCCGTCAGTCGTGATGTCCGCAAGGTCCCGTCATGGACGAACCACGCGCCGTGGGGCTGAGTTGCCGTGAAGTCCGGGCGTCAGTCTCCGGCGGCGCCTGAGACCAATACCGCACTGCGGCCGGTCCTGCTGAAAGTTCTCGCCGTAGTTAGTCAGCCATGGTGCAGACCGAACTCTGGCCGACCTCCAGAGCTGAAGTTGACATTTGGCGGCGAACGGATGACTCCTGCGAGCTGAAACAGACTTCCGGAATCGTCACCAACGAAAATTGAACATTTGGGCACGGACCATGTCCGTCCTCAAATCCGAACTACTTCCTAATGGCTTCTGTCTGTTGCTGCCTGCGCTCCACTATTTAAATCCGACAGGAGGACGTTATTTACCCTCGCTGGTAGCTTTTTGTTATTACTCCCGCAGTATATTGCAACGTAACTTAGCGTGCTGGCCTCACTTCCCCTTACTCAGCACTCTCCAGGCTTCGCTCGGCGCTCGGCCTGTGTGCGTCCTTGCGTCAGTTTGTTGGTAGACTGCTGCTGTCAGCAAGGCTATCTGTGCCTGCTACTTCGCAATGCCTTGGTCGCCGGCGTGTGTCTGTTTTACCATTCTCCACAGCGTGAAGCAACGCTTACTACATGTGGCCGCAACAGTAGAATACTTTTACATATATATTAGTGACGGTATTGTGAGTATTTTTAATTGTCTGAAGAGGGGCCTACAGTGCGTTCTTGGAGGATTGTGTGCTATAATTCAAATAGCTCTTTTGTGTAGTTTGAAGCTATCTATTAAGCACGATTTAGTTTTACCCCAGAACACTATACCATAAGCCACAACAGACTGAAAGTAAGCAAAATACACTAATCTAGCTCACTGTATGCTACATACTCTAGATATTATTCTCAATGTAAAACACGCTTAAATGATCCTCTGGGATAAATACTTCATATGGTCTCTCCACCTTAAGTTTTTATCAATGTGCATGACCAGAGACTTTGCGGATTGCACATTCTCTACCTCTGTGTCACTTAGTTTTAACTGGAGATCATTTCCTTGGGTTGCTTTGCCATACTGTATGTAGTATGTTTTACTTAAGTTAAGTCCTAACTCGTTTGAATTAAACCACTGTTATACATATTTCAGTGCTTTGTTAGTTGTGGTGGATAATGATTTTTATCATCACTTATAATTATACTTGTGTAATCTGTGAACAACATAATTTTGATAACAATATTGGGATTCTTTATGCCATTTATATAAAGCAAGAACAATAAGGGACCAACAACAATGCCCTGCCGGACGCCTGTTATCACTTCTTTTGCATCTGAAATCCACTTGTTTTTCAGAATATTATGATCTGAGATGATTTCTACAACCTGAGTTCTGTCTTGAAGCTAAGATTCAAAACGTTTGCAAACAACTCTTCTTACTCCTGTTGCCGTCATCTTGTTGAACAAAATTTTCGATAAATCTAAGTTCATTCCCACTACACATTTTTTATTGTCAAGATTCCTGACAATCTTTTCGGTATAGGCACGGATGGCTGATTGCATGCTGTGGCCTGAATGGAAGCCATGTTGATTGCAGTTCAGAAGTTTGTCTGCATCTAAGTAATTTATGAGTGTGATTTTCATTAATGTCTCTAAAATTTTGGAAAATACTGGAGAAGGGAAATTGGTCTACAATTTTCTATCTTATATGGAGCTCATTTTTTAAACAAAGGGCTAAACTTCGAGATTTCCAACCTCTGTTTGACAAATTGGCAATATGTACCAGGTGCTTTATAATTTGTTGGGCAACTTTTTAATTAGTGACACAGGCACTTCATACACACCTGCAGAAATTTTTGGTTTTAGACACTTTTTCACTTTTAATACTTCATTTTCATTTGATCATACTACTGTCTACTTTTGAAGCTGTCAATTTCTCATGTTTGGTAAATTTTTGCGTAATGACACAGGTACACATAAAAATAGTTGTTAATGTAATTTGCCAGAGTTTCATATTTTAATTCAATATTTTCACTATTTTTGAGTACTATTTCCTGACCCATGAGGTTCTTACCTGTTTCCCTTTTCACTATTTCCCAAGTAGTTCTTGATTTATAGCCTGATTTTCTTATTAATCCAACATTACTTAGTAGTTTTGCTTTTGTAATTACCTTAAAATATATATAGTTTATTGCATGTTCTTTAAACTTGGGGTCAGTACAACTTTTCATTTTAAACTTAAGTATTTTCATTGTCCTGGAGGAATTTCTAATATCTGTCATAATCCAGGAAATAGTATGTAAATGCCTGTATGAGTTTGTTCTGACAAGTTTTGTGGTTGTGAGATTTTTAACGATTAGTGCATTGTGATTGGATATTCCTAGGTCAACATTAATTACATCTGTATCTATAGCTCCTATATTTGTGAAGAAATTATCTATGAGACTTCCTGGAGAGTATGTTACTGTTGTAGAGCTAGTTATATGCAGATACAAGTTGAGGCTATGTAGAAGATGCAGGGACTGATCTGTAGATGCCCTTTCAGTTAACAAGTTGACATTAATGTCTCCACTTATAATTTTTGCTGTTTTTTAATCATGTAATATGTTGGGCTATGCCTTTAAGTTATTTCTAAAAATTTCAGGATCTGTGCACTTACATTACTATTAATTTACTCTTTTGCTTATTCATCTATATTGCTGCAACATCAGAATGTTTGTCTTCGCTCATAGATTCAGCTAGAGACAAATTTTTAACTTTTACTCGATGTTTTACATAAATGCAAACACCTCGTCTTGTTTACTTCCTGCAATAATGACTAAATCATATGGAGAAATACTTATGTTTGCTAGTTCACAACTCTTGCACCAATGTTCTTGAACACAAAGTTTTAATATTTTATTTTTAATACACTGTATATTGAGGTCATTATTTTTAAATGATTAAAAATTGCTTGAGAGGGGTTTGTACTTATGCCATCCGATGTTACCAGCTGTTCATTGTTGAGGATGGGTATTAAAAATCCTTAAGAATTACACGTTTCCTGCTCCTCGTATTTCTTACCCCAGAAGCCTGGAGGTGCTGCCATTTATGATGTTGCATCCGTCATTGCACCAAATTTTTTGGTGGGTGCTGGAACTTTTGCTGAGGCTGTAGTTTCACTGAAACCCTGAACTGTAGATGCCACTGGAGTTTCAAACGATGTTTGTACTGCAGTTGAAGCTGATAACTGATGCTCTGATGATTTTGATTTGGCTACTGCTGTGAGTGATGCCTGTGTGGCAGTTTGTAGCGTGATCTCGTTATTCTGATTGCTGGACTAGACACTGATGCTAGGCTTGCTGTTCAAGCTGCTGGAGAGAGTGATACGTCTGCTACTGATGGAGATGGTTCAGGTGTTATTGATGATTTTGACACCACTGATGAGTTGTCTGTTGTGGCTGTTGTACTGGGAGACACTTGAGATGCAGGTGCAGATTGTTTTACTTCATTTAATGTAGAAGATCCATCTATTGTTACGAATGATTGAAGGACATTGGGCCTTTCTGATTCTACTAATGGCCGGCCGCGGTGGTCTAGCGGTTCTAGGCGCTCAGTCCGGAGCCGCGTGACTGCTACGGTCGCAGGTTCGAATCCTGCCTCGGGCATGGCTGTGTGTGATGTCCTTAGGTTAGTTAGGTTTAAGTAGTTCTAAGTTCTAGGGGACTGATGACCATAGATGTTAAGTCCCATAGTGCTCAGAGCCATTTGAACCATTTTTTGATTCTACTAATGCTGATACTGTAGTAAGTTCTTTATCAGGCAGTGTGATAGTATGTTGCACTACTTTAGAGTCTTTGATGGCATTCAACATCTCAGCAGTGACAGCTTCCTTCCCTTTCATGTTTTTGTGACCTCTGTGCAGTCACTATTTATCCTTACATATGTAGCATTAGGATAACCTCTACATATCTTGGCAAAAAGTCTGTTGGCGGTAATAATCTCAGTATTCACGCACGACTTTTCCATGAGATCATGATGGCAGACGGATTAAAGAACACTCTGTCTCACAGAACCTTAATAGACTATAGGAATTCCGGAAAATCCTGCAACCCCTTGGTAGCATTTGTGCAGTCATCAGGAATTATTGAGGAATACAGACAACGAAAAATTAAACTTCAGGCACTTTGCAGATTACTTCCTTTAAAAGTTTCATAGCACGTCTGGTTTCATTGTGGTATATGTCGTTGGCGCCTCCAATTATCACACGTGTTCTACGACTCGTCAGAGGTTTTTTACGGCTGTTTAAAACTTCACGTAATGGACCTCCTGGTTTGGTCATGCCTGTCATTTTGAATACTGTTTAATTAGTACTCATAATTATTCTTCCATAGGCCGTCTGCGAGAATAAAGGTTTCATATCTATTTACCAGTGTGTATTTTTTGCTTTGTTTACAAATAGGACTATTTGTTTTGCTTTGCAAACTTAATTTAGCGTTGGTCAAGGAACTGTCCGTATGGATTTTGGTACATTTCAACTATTCTTCCTTTTCTGTGTTACTTCCAAGCACATCAAACGTATTACTTAATTCTATTGTAAGTTGTGCGGTTTTTGTTAGAGGTCGTGCGCGGTTTTTTAGTCTGACACTGGAGAACTCATGTTGACTAGATTTTGAAGAACTACAATCTCTTCTTTCCAAATTTTCAAACGTTTTTCGCATTTTATGAGAAAATCAAGCTCTCTCCTAATTTCATTCTCTACATTCACTTGCAAACCTTCACTGTATATTTCAATGGCACTGTCCTGTTCATCAACTACAACTATGCTGATAAAAAGCGAATCAGTCTATCCTCAAATACTCCTGAGGTATGCTGGATCAGCAGAATCACATAATTTTGATGCATATACGTATAAACTAGAGCACTGATCATTACGGGCTTTCCTACGGTACTTATCCTCAGTTGGAGAGAACCGGAAATACTGAAAAAAATTCGACGACAGATGGATGAAAGAACACTGTGTCTCACAGAACCTTAATAGACTCTAGGAACTCCGGAAAATCCTGCAGCCCCTTGGCAGCATTTGTGCAGTTATCAGAAACTTAAAGACTAAATTCAGTGCCTGATTTCATTTATGACCGGTTGGTGTTTCAGTTGCAAACATGCACACAGTTACTTGAGAGTGCCTAATTAACATTCAGACTTAACTTCTTTTTACATAAAATTAAAGTATTATAGAAGTTAACGCTCCATAACAGCAGGTTAGCACTCCGATTACATAGCCTTTATTTCATACTAATTTTTCTTAGGTCGATAGTCTATCGATCTTTTGTTATTTTCCACGTACTTACCGGAATTGGAAACAATTTTGGCAAGGCATTTGTATGTCTGTGTGATATATTGAAAAAAAAAAGGTATCTGTCTTTATTTCAATATTTTTTAAAATAAATAGTTGAAATAATTTGTATTTGCAGGTTGGTACCAAGTGATACTGAATTGCTTGTACGTTTTTAGTGTTTAGTTTCAGGGTGCATCTATAATTTTCGCTATATTTGCTGTATTTTGTACGTGAACAACGCAGAATGTTGTGTAGATGTTCCAACACCGCTTCCGCAAAACAATAATCTTCGTGTTTCCGGGTTTAGTATATCGATGACGTATGATAACCCGTGATTCGAGGCATACGCCATTTTCTCTCTGAGAGGGAAAGTTGATGATTTGTGGAAGTGGTAGTTGTTAACTGTCAAACTCAGATCGAGTGGAACAATAGTTTCTTGCAGTGTGGTATTCTCTTGGCCTTTGCTGTGTGGGCTGTTATACTCGAAGTTTGTATTTGTCACTGCTGTCTGTAGGTAAGTAGTTTTGTTAAATCGTGTGCGAATGGATCTGACGTTCCACACGTAGGCGTAATACTTCGATCGTAGTCCATGCTGTATTACAACTGTCATTGGTATTTGTCAAAAAAGACTCGTGCCCAAGGGTTCCTGTTTACTCCCTTACAGAAAGCGTAATTTTTTTTTGTGTAGCCAGAAACTGCTGTACCCGAAATTGTGTACCTATGTTGTTAACCGTAAAACCATTATACGGGGAAAAAAATATGTGCGTCACATCCCGATTATTTTTGCTAGTAGTTCTAAGACGAGAATGTGAGCTAAGTAAAGAAAATGATTAGTCTTGCTGCTCACTTGCACATCTGCGTTAAAAGTTCAAGGTTATTTCTGCTCATTATTCCTGTAAACTTGATTACCGAAATTCTTTACGGAGAATTTTTGTACAAGTCTTACACGGAAACATCATATGATTGCCTTTTTAAATGGCCTTTGTTATAAAAAGAACTAAAGTGCAGTGTTCCTTTGTTAAGCCAGCCGACTTACGTAGAGTGGTTTCGCAATATCTTGTTCCTTTAAAGAGTGACATAGCCTTTGTTTGAAGCAGTGCTCGTCCTAAGATAATTTAGAGCACAATAAGCATTTTGTGAAAGATTCTACTTAACCTTTCAGGCTATAGCAGCGCTTCCTCGTAGCAGAGCAATGAGAGTTGGGAGTTCCCTACAACGGAAAGTTTGGAATTAGTAGCATCTTGTATACAGCTAGTGACGTACTAATGTGTCAAAGCACGAAGTTGCGTCATAAATGATAACCATTTTTGCTGTGAATTCAAGTGACAGTTACAATGTTTGTATACCTTTCGTAAATATGTTCACAACTAAACAGCAAATCAGCCATGTCTTCCTACAACATAGTGTTTATAATTTATTGGTAACTTATCACATTCAGATCATAAACTTCAGGTCCTGTTAGTGCATTTCATTTTTCCTTCATATCTCCTATCCTACTTCGGAAGGGAATGTTGACATAATCATATTTGGAACTGAATCTGGTTTTGAGTCACAAGTAAGAGTGATTTGGTCACCCATTCATATTGTACAGATGTTTTGTCATCTTTCCTTATATAGTTATCGATTTTGTGAAATTATAAACAAAAGAATTTTTGAATGAGGACTCCTCCTACTCAGCAGATCAATTTTTAGATATGAAGTGGTAACTGAAGGAAAAAGTACTCTATAATGAAACCCTTTGTTAAACTGAAAAGTTTCACATCATTACAAAATGTCATTATCTATAGAAGTATTAATGGAATGTAGACTGATATTATACTGCAGATAAAAAAAAATAACTTTCTGATGGTTCAACAAGTGGTAGGGCCAAAAGACAGCCCATTCTAGTGCTGCAATGTCATGCTTGCTGTGTTGCCTGTTCTGCAGGTGCATGTAGACCTTTGTAAAATGTGACTGGCAGAACTGTCAATCTGCTAGCTTTTAGTTGTAACACAATGTTTTTAAAACATTGAATACTGTACACATCCACATTTTGAGCACCAAAGGTTAGTAAAACTTTCTGTATATCAATGAAATTCTGTGAGAAGTTTGTAGAATGGCCTAGGCTCTAGATTGGAGATCACCTCCCTCTCTGGTCATATATTTTCCCAGCTATCCGTAAATTTTAGTGAGGTGACTTCCCACGTTTTACAACATAACCTTACATAATGACATTGTTTTGTATGCTGTTCTTTAACCATATCTTATCATATTGCAGGGATTGGAAGTGTGATGGTCCTAATAGCTGCTCATGAGTTCAAATCTTTGCTCTAATTCCTTATACTGCTTTGGAAGCCATTATTTGAATATATCTTTGTTATATTTCTTATCAACTAATTTCAGTTGAAATACACTGTGGATGTCATTTTTGTGAATTAATTGATAATTACAAAAAGTGGACAGGTAATTTTGTTTGACTTAATGTACCACCTTATTGTAAAAATTCATTCCTTTATGATATCGATACGAAAGTTAGTCTTGGAGAAAGGCTACTGTTTGACTTCAAACCATGGGTTTGTGTTGATAATTGCTTCTTATCTGCTCACTCAAAGGTTTTTTCAAAAGTGGTAGGTGTAGGGGTAGAATTTTAAACTCGTTTACCTTTCTGTGTGACCTTAATTAAAAGGCCTTACTCTAAATCTTATAGCTGTTAGTCTTATGAAATGTTTTCAGCTAACAATATCAACATTTACTTTATATGCTGCTGTCAGTAGGTTGTTATCTATGATTTTGAACTTACTTTGATCCGTTGTGAGCAGTGATGATATTAGCCTATATCAATACCTTTTGCAGTAAAATTTGTGTGCAGCTGAATAAATGCAGTGTGAAGTATCTACAGTTTTTGTGTTGATGTTGCACTGTGCGCGCTTGATATGGTAGTGAAGCTGTTTCTATACATTGATCATGATAGCAGTATTACAGCAGATGGTATATACAGTTTCTCCATGTTGAAAAGTAACATGGGATGAAAAATGCAAGTGATGTAATTCTTAGGCATCTGTTAGTTTTCTGGATGTTGAGAGCTGAAAGTGTTTCTGCACTTCCAAAATTAAGACAAGTTGTCTGTGGAAACTGTTTCAAATAAGAGTTTGTTCAGATACTAGAGCTTCTTCTCCATTTCAGGCCGGTAGCACCATGGCATCCAGAAAGAAGGTACTCCTGAAAGTCATAATCCTAGGAGATTCAGGTGTAGGAAAGACTTCATTGATGAACCAATATGTCAATAAAAAATTTTCCAATCAGTATAAAGCAACAATAGGAGCAGATTTCCTGACAAAGGAAGTCCTAGTGGATGATCGAGTAGTGACTATGCAGGTAAAAAAAATTCATATAATAGTGCTAATGTAAATTTTATGACTTCAGTGTTGTCTGCAGTAATATTCTAATAATAGGTTACCCCAAATGTAAAGCAAATAACCAAACCTAACATTTATCAGTATTTTTGCATTAATTTAAAAGTTAAGCATTTTAAATGAGAATTTTTAGAGGCTAGAACAAGTATTGGTTCTTAATGCATAGTTGCTTATGTAATGCATGTGAGGCATCCATTGAAGTTTGCCTGCTGTTAAATTTGTAGGATCATAAATTCTACTAACTTGCTCTTCATGAGAGAACTAATATATTAATGATAAACCATGTTACATAATTTGAGGTGTATGGTAGTTCATGAAGTGAACAACCTCTAAGAATCAAATGTGGGGAGGAATGAAAATTAATCATGGCAGTCAACGTAAAAGTTGAGCATAATTTGAGATAAGATTCAAAATACACATTATGCAGACATACAGTACTAAACTGTACTAAAGTGTCCATTACGTGACATTTACCTTACCTTATGCTAGAAATTATTTTCCTTAAGAAAAATACTTGAACTATGTGATAACTGTTACTAACACGGCTAAGCTGCTAGTAGACCCATACTATACGTAGTTACAAAACTTGCGACAGAATTGCAACTGATACATGTAATTGTAATGTTACTACTATACCATAGACTCATTTGTAATCATAATGTTAATAAAGTATGTGTGTTAGCGATACATACTACTCTTCCCACGGCATAACATTAACTGGCTTCACCAACTACCAACCACACTGTCACCTTTCGACCTGTTTTGGAGTACAGGCTGCCTCACTAAGCGTCTAAGCATTTAAACATGATTCATCTCTCTCTCTCTCTCTCTCTCTCTCTCTCTCTCTCTCTCTCCCTCCCTCCCTCTCCCTCCTGTGTGTGTGTGTGTGTGTGTGTGTGTGTGTGTGTGTGTAAACAAGTTAAACATTTAAGATGAATTTTTAAGAATTAGGTTTGAATCCTAATGCAGGGATTTTCTGCGTTGTAATGCAGATGGTTATTGTGAATCCACAGTAAATGTTAGGTTGAGATGTAGTCACAGGAAGAACTTCAAAAACAAAGTAAGGTGTGGTGCAACGGGAAGGATAATGTAAACAATACTGACAAAATGAAAGTCTACAAATTGCAGTGTAATGCATTTTGAATATATTCTTGTAAGAGATGCTCCTTAACTGTGCCACACACCTTATGAAATATGTTCATACGGAAACATGAAATGTATTCCAGCCACAGTGTGGAGCCTGTTAATGCCTATTGACATTACATGCACTTGATCTTAGTATTTCTGTTGTAAAATATCACAAGCTCATGTGGCAACAGGGTAACACACGTTTTTTTTTTTTTTTTTTTTTTTTTTTTTTTTTTTTTTTTTTTTTTTTACCAAACTTAAGGAATCTAACAGAGATAGTTAAAATATTGATGATATGTGAAAAGAGTAAAACACTGTAACAGTGATGGTGAAGTTAGTATTAAAAATGTAAATTTAAACAAACTTAAGTAGAAATCGTGCAGTTCTAAGTAATTAACATTTCATTTGGGGCAGGGGGGGGGGGGCCTTGTTTTCAGCAGTCATTTAGTGGATTTCTAAGAGCATGTTGTGGAAAAAATGTGCAACTGTTCATATTTGATGTACTTAAAAAGTAAGCATCATGTAGTTATTTGAGTGGTATATTGGAACTATGGTGCTTACAAAGGAAGCCTGTAAATGACACATCATTTATGCCATTGTGGACCATATTTATATGGAAAGTTTTGGGCATATTTGTAATACAGATTTAAGTAGTGTCATAGAGTTCCTAAGTATTTTAAAATGTGGTCTGTTACTAGTGCAGTGACTATGCTTTATCATATGAAGATATTTGAATTGATAGAAACATGACAACTGCTTGCAGTAGTTGGGTCTAGCTAAATACTGCCATTAACAATGGGTCTATTGCGGGTTAGAGAATTGTGGATTAAAGTGAAATGTTTGCATGGGTGGTAGTTGGTAATAACTACATTGTAACAGTTACTATTTTTTACTTTAAAAAGGTAAGCAAGTAGTGCAAAGATGATTAATGTAAGTGCTGGACAAAAAATTCTGGATGTTCCCAGAAGCTTTTATTTATAAGGATTACACATTTGGAACAGAATAAAGTCCTTGTTTCCAACATTACAGGTAAAACTATGCTAACATATGCTGCTGGCTGATTAAATTCTGCTGTTCTAATACAGTTTGCTTATGTATCTACATATTTACTCCACCAGCCACCATACAGTGTGATGGAAGTTACCTTGTACAATTACTACTAATTTCCTTTCCTGTTCTGCTCATAAATAGAATGAGGGAAGAACGACGTATGTATGTATGAACCCTGAATTATCTTTGTAGTTATGTGAAATCTACATTTGGTGGCAGTAGAATAGTTCTGCTGTCAGCTTCAAATAACAGTTCTCTAAATTTTGTCAATAGCATGCCTCGAAAAGAATGCTGCCTTACATCCAGGGTTCTGATTTGAGTTCCCAAAACATGCCTGTAACAATTGGGTGTTGATCAAACTTATTGGTAACAAATCTTTTCTTCTGAATTGCTTCAATGTCTTTCTGTAATCCAATTTCTTGGGAATCTGTTGCTGCTCATGCTATTCTTGACAGTCTGTGTTTATAGGATTTAATTTGAATTTTAGTTTAGATGCTAATGGTACTTTTCCCATGATAATGGTTTTACAGTAGCTATAGTTAGGGGGACATAGTGGTGTAAGTAATTTTCCTGGTCCTCAGTTTTTCAGAATGTGAAGTTATATTTTATCACACATACCATGTTGGAGAAGTAGCTGTCAAAGATTTTGGAAAGTCCTAGTATTTTTCTCCATATGCTTTTAGTTCGTACATTCGTAATGAACGTAAAATAAACTCTGGTAACAGAATGGGTCACCCTAGTGTTATGTATCTGGCCACCTTCACTGATGAATCACTACATTTAGAGCTGGCAGCCATTCATTATGTAAATTAGAAATTTTTCACAAGTCATCTTAGCATCCTCCTACACTCACTAAATGACACAATTACGTACACTATAGTGTCGTCAGGAAACAGCTACAGATTGCTACTAACCCTGTCTGTCAGATCATTTATGCATACAGAGAATAACAGCTGTTCTATCATGTTTACCTGGGGCACTCAAGACACAAACCTGGTCTCTGAACACTCACTGTCAAGGGCTGTATCCAGGGTTTTATTACTTACACCTTACAGCCAGTCACATATCTGGGAACCTATTCCATATGCTTGTACGTTTTGTTAAATCTGCAGTGAGGTACAGTGTCAAATGCTTTTCAGAAATCTATGAATGTGGAATCAACCTATTGCCCATCATGGTTTGCAGAATATCGTTTGAGAAAAGGGCAAGCTGAGTTTCGCATGAGCGATGCTTTCTAAAACTGTGGTGATCTGTAGACAGTTTTTCCATCTCAAGGAAATGTATCATATTCAAACTGAGATATTGGTCGGTAATTTTGTAGGTCCATTCATTTACCAATCATACACACAGTCACCTTCACTTTCCTGCCACTTTTGACATTTTGCCGGGTCAATGATTCATGATATAGTTCATGTGCATCATTTTCCTGCATTCGTAAGTTTCCATCTTGAGGTTATTAGTATATAGAGAGAATTTCGTTTCAAAGTGTAATTTCATTTTGCCTCAAAAAATTGGTGCTAGGGTTCAGTGATAAAGAATAGAGCACATGTTGGTGTTCCTAGTATTGTTTTGTGATCCACTTTTTTGTGTTATGTGGGTTGGCCAATAGTTAAGTCCACAATTAAAAAATTTTTTTTGGGGTAAGGAATCTGCATTTTAAAGTTTGACAGATGTAGTCTGTGGAACTAAATATGCTTACAGCATCAAATTTTCAGTAGCAATGAATAACAAGGTACAGTTGGTAATTTAAAAATTTAATCTAAGATTCAGAGAAATCGATTTTTGGTGAACATGAACTTAAAATAGATAGCAGTTTTTGGCTGTTAGTAGGTGCATTACACATTACCATGTGTAGACTGGGGTGTAATTTAATATTGGTTGTAGCATATGCTTCCAGAAATGTCTCTGTGCCTGGAAGTAGTACTGGCATACGGTTACAAGAATTGCTTGCATTTGTTAAATAGCTGAAATTTTCATGAAAAGTTAATGTCAAGATATACATAGGGTAACTCCCCAGGAGTGAATGGCAGGGATGTATTGTTGTATGTAACATAACTATTCATCATTTGATAGGAAATGTCTCAAATGTGCATAACACATAGTATGTGACTCATCATTCACTGAATTGATTAAAATTATATTAGCAGTAACACTGTAAATGTTGAGTTTTAGATTTATGGAGAAAAAGCGTGGTGTGCTGAGTGTAATGTACAGTCTGCTTACAGGCAAAAATAGTTTTCATAGGATAGAGTTCAGTATCTTCAGGGTTTTGTTCATTGCACATCTAACACTTTCGTAAGTGACAAATGAGAAGGTGAAGGTACTAAAAGTTGCAGATTGAGGTACTATTAAGTAATGGGAGAGGATGGAAGTTTTTGTAATGTCAGCTTATTTTTTATCAACAAAATAGTGTGTGTGTGTGTGTGTGTGTGTGTGTGTGTGTGTGTGTGTGTGTGTCAACTACAGGACATTTTAATTTTCAATGTCTAAACTTGTTCAAATTCATGAAACCTTGCCAGCATGACCAGGAAGGATACAGGATCCACACTCACAGCAGTGGAAGTTCAAAAACATAACTAACCATTTTTCCCATGAGAAATTTCATCATTTTTTGCGTACTATTGGCTGCATTTGTTGGTATAGGTACACTTTTCTTCACAAGTAAGATTCTTTGATGCTAGAATTTTCCAAATCTATTAAAAACTGTGGTAAAAATTGAGAATAGAGTATAAAATTTGAGTTTTTCCTAAACATGAAGTTTAAAATTTAATAGCTCATTCAATTTTAGATACTAGAAATAGTCTAGTTTCATACACCTGTAAGTGTGGTCTGTATGCTGTGCAAAATTCATAGATGGATCTCTCTTACTTATGAAGAAAAACGTACCTATAGCAACAAATGCAGCCAATAGTAAGTGGAAAAAAATTATTAAATTTCACATGTGAAAAAAAAATTAGTTTCTTATGTTCTTGAACTTCCACTGCTATGAGTGTGAATCCTGAATTCTTCCTGGTCATGCTGATAAAGTTCTATGAATTTGAGATAGTGTAGACACTGTAAAGTAAAATGTCGTGTGGTGCCTCTCCTGCCCCAGGTTGGGCAATTTGACTTCCTCCTCCCCCCTCCCCCTCCCCCCTCGCCCCTTAAGTATTTGTGAAAATGTCAGATCTCAACAGTGAAACTGTGCTCTGAATGAAATCCCAACTGTAGTAGCTTGTAAATTTTCATCCCGCTATTGTTAGAGAGAATTATATGTGGTGGTGGTGGTGGTGGTGGTGGTGGTGTGTGTGTGTGTGTGTGTGTGGGGGGGGGGGGGTGATAGAAGAGACTTCAGGGAGTTAAGCTGTTAGGTTTAGCTCAGAAACAATCTAACTTGCATGTTACATTGACATTGTTATAATTCATACTGTCAAGTTTCCTTTTCACATTCAAACCCACCCACATTCCACTCTCACATAGGTAGGGGGAGGAGTGTGCAGTGATGTGATACATATTTGCAGTGTCTGTTTGCCAACCATCAACAGAATTAAACATTGCCATTCATACATTCATCAGAAATCTCCCAGTCTCCTGTCAGTTGTCCCACAACTGCCACACAAACCATGCTTCCAAAACGAAAATTCTTTTAAAGGGATTGGTTATAGAATATTGAGAAAATTAAGTACTTTGTAAGAAAAAGCACAGCAATGAGAAGTTGAAAACGACATTGAAGGTAACTGAATTAATTGTTAAATGACAAGATCACCTTTACAGCCTTAAATAATAGTGGTAACACCAAAGATGGCCTAAGTGACTGTCTTAATTGCATAACTATAAATTGTGGAGGGATTAGATGTTATTTTAAAAGTGTGGTGTGACTGCTGCATGAGTGCTGGACTAGAAAACTAAAGATCTGTTTGTCACTCTTAGATTTGACGATGCTTTGACTGTTTGATAAAGTAAAGCTGTGAATGTGCTTTAAACATAAATTGGCTTCTCGACCTTCCTTCACCCCACTGCTTAAAGGTATTGCTCTGACTAGTCTTAGGAAGGGTAGGGTGTACAGCCTCTTTTAGGATTGTTGCTAATTGAAGAAGTGTTAAAAGCTGATGTTCATTTTGGGTGGCTTAATGTAAGATGAAGAGTTATGAAATGAATGTAGTGCCAGGTTGTAGGTGCCAAACATACAGAATACACACAGTGAATGAATAAACTTTCAATAAATTTGAAACACCATATTCTGCTAATAGCATGGAGGGTTTTTTTGGACTATTTACTCCCTCCCTCACCTCTGTTTCTCTGCCCCCAACAATTATTTAGTAGACCTGACCACCTTCTGTTAAGTTTTACTGTCATTAGATAATGCTGTGACTGAAGACTCTTTAAGATACAGTACTGGTTATAATGAATATGCAGCTGCTCAGAGGTCCAGCATGGACTGTAGTTATTGTATGGCAGTCGATCTTTGTAAATACTATGATGCATTAATACGGAACCAAATATGCCAGAAAAATTAGTTGAAATCTTGGCCACCAGATGCAAATCTGGTGCTGAGAGTGCAAGGAAGGTAAAGCTCTGTATAAAGGAAAGTATGGCCATCCTTTCCCCTTTGTTTGCCACTGTCCATAGTTGAGGATTGGCTGAAACTGTGTCACATGGTATTAGCAGCCATTGTGGGGCCCAATCATTACATGTGAAGCATAGGAAGTGTTGCTTATCTTCGGAGTTTTAAGTAGAATAATGCCACAGTGCTGTACTTTAGGCTGTTCATTTAGAAGTAAAAGGGAGGAAAACTGTACAGAATACCTTCCGAAGGGAGAGGTGTAACAAGGAGAATATTGGTCGTAGTGGGAAAGGTTGCAGGAACACGACTCAACCATTCATTTAATTTTATTCATTTCTGGTGTTTGGTCTTTCTCCTTTTTATATTTCTGTTACTTAATTTCTAATCCATTTGAACAACAAAAAAGTCAGAAGAGCTAATAGGATGGCAATTTAATTTAATTACAAAATAGAAATCTTAGCGATAAAACTGCCAGTTTAGCGCACAAAATGAAAAATAGTTATACTGTACAAAGTTATCATGACTGGTAAAAAAAATTTGACCTGGTTGACTGTACAGTATGGTTTAAACTTATATTTACAATGCTCACAATAATAAATTGTGCTTTTTTCCACACAATTTAGCATATAAAAAAATATTTTGCACTGGGCAAGTACTGGACAGACGAGCTTTCACTCAGTAACCATTAACACTGCTGCTGCTACTACTACTACTACTACTACTACTACTACTACTACTGTTGCACCTTGGCCCCTTTCCTACAGCATATTAACAGAAATACAGATGTTAGTGTTTCCTACATGTTCTAGTTTTATTCAAACACAATTTTAAAAATATGGTATTCTGTTGTACTTTAGTAATCATTCTCCTCATGTCATAGAAAAATTTGCAGACAAAGTTTTATGGTATAAATGTGACAAAAATGTAAAGTGTGCATAATCATATAGGCATGTTTATCAATTCTATTTACTAAAGTACCACGCATATATAATTGAATCCAGTGCTTTAATTTGTATAACAAGAGACATTGGGCAAATTTTTGCAGTATTGAGTGAGTCGGTATACAGCTTTAAATTTGTGATGGATTTTTTCTTGCAGTTGTGTACTAATATTCATTCCCTTATGTCCTGCTGACTAATAGGTAGGATAAATTTAACACTAATTATGAAAACAGGTGTTAAGCACCATAGTGCAAAAAGAACTGCGAAATCTGCTTTCGCTGTTAATAAAGAATATCGGCAGAAACTGTTTCATGCTCGCCACAGCAAATGCTTTTCGACTAGTTTAGCAACAAAAAAATCTCAACAAATTTTAGCTAAATATCAGACATCTTCCATTTGAAGCCACTGATCTGTTTTAGCAGTGTATTAGACAATTGAGTGCACTTTTTTGATGTACATGGCTAAATGTGCTACAGAACTCAATGTATCACCAGCAGCACAGTGGGCCCAAAATGGTAGCCACTGACAAGTTGGCTGTGCTTTCCCTATACAAAGCTTTAAAGAAAAGTGTACAGAAATGTTTCCATATGTTCCATATTAGGAACACAATTTGGGCAGGAATGGTCAAAATGGTGAGTAGGGCATAATGTTGATTTTTATTATTAACTGCCACTTCCATAACTTGTTCAATAAGAGCTCCAGAGAAGTTGATGATTTGCTGTGTAGTGACAGATTTGCACCTGTTGATAAAAATTGGAAGTAAGTTTTTCCACCATAAATTAGTTCTGCATTACCACATTTGTAATACAATAATTACAGCCCACACTGGATGTCTGTGAATTGCTACATTTTAATTATAACCCACCAATAGTTGACAAGTAACAAAATCTTGTAGCCAATGACTGTCATGTTAAATTTATGTTCAAACTTAATTTTTGCTTCTCGTGTCTGGTTCTTTTTGGTGTGTTGCAGCTGGCTTAGCTGATCCTGTGTAGTCCTAGTTTAATTAAAAGCATACAGTAATTTAAACTTGTGATTAGTAACATTTATATGAATGTTAAGTTGCACAAAAGTAAAAAGTCTTGTGCTAAATAGTGAAACACAGTTATGAGTCTGTATGTCAGCTGCTGAGCACTTCGTCCAGGGAGGTATGAATGTTGGGGAAAATATAAAGGAGTAAAAAGTTAGATGTCAAAGAAAATTTGTCATTGAATAAAAGGTAGCTAAACTTCTGGTACTAAAAATAGAAGTAATTGCTCCATTTACATACAGTGAGATTCATGCTGTGGTTACTATTTAAATGTTCCTTTGAATATAGTAAATTGTCAGGTCATTAAATGTCCACAGATACTAACATCATTAATGAACATACTTAAATGATAAATCTTACAGTCAAACTGCAAGTGTAAAGTACTGAAGTGAACTTTTGTGTAATAGATTTGGGACACAGCTGGACAAGAAAGGTTTCAGTCATTAGGTGTTGCATTTTACCGTGGTGCTGACTGCTGTGTGTTGGTATTTGATGTATCGGCTCCGAATACATTCAAGTCTCTAGAAGGTTGGAGAGATGAATTCCTGATCCAAGCATCACCAAGAGACCCAGAAAATTTTCCATTTGTTGTGCTTGGAAACAAGGTGGATCTTGAGAACCGAGCGGTGAGTGGATAAGTTCCTTAATTTGTATAAGTAAGATTTTTGTTTTCTGATAAAATTATTAAGTAACAACTGTACATAGAGTAGTATGCGATTTCTTTTTAGTAAGAATCAAGTAGGGAGAAGTTCAGTTGAAGCACTTTTGTATCCTCTCAGATGATTGGAAAAAATGTTGATTCTATAAGGAACATGAGATAGCTGTTCGGAGAAAAGACAAGGACAAATTTTATAGTTTTAATGATTCAGGGTATTGCTTGATTACTATTTTGGAATGTGCATAATGTACACAGCAATGGTCTGAAGAGATGGTAAAGCAGGAATTAGGTGGTAAAGGAAGATATCAAATTGTTAGTAGTTGACAGGGTGAGGGTAGGCTGTAGGGTCAGAGTAATAAGATCCCTCAGGCAAATGAGGGCAGAGCCTTTGTTACTCAGTGAAAGGGGAATGTGAGACCAGGAAAGAAAGCAGCAGCTGTTAAGCAGTGGAAGCGGAAAAAATAAACAGACAACTGTTGATTGAAAGGAAGAAAAAGGTCATTTACAAAACAATGAAAAAGGACAGTGTTTGGGACAGGTGTAGGGTATGACTAAGATGCTATGTGGACAATTTCCATCTGCACAATTTGGAGAAGTTGGTGCTTCAGGAGGATCCATGGGTAGTGAACTGCCATGCAGCTGTTCAAATAGTATTGGGAGGAAAAGTGATTGCCATTTTACAATACACCAATGGGAAATCTTCACTTTGAACATGGATATCATGCTGTGTGCTAAAATGTACCACATATGTGGAGGTGAATGTGAAGAATGGTGTAAAAAACAAAAACCTGAAGTTGCTTCAAAAATAGAGAAATGTTTGGTCTTAATCAGTTGCAAAAGATGGAAATTATCTGTACTGAAGTTTTGTTTTGAAAGTTTGATGCATAAACACTTCAGGTTCAGTAATGTGTAATCATTCTTTGCCGAACTATGCAACTCTGATAATGGTCCACATTAGATTACTTCATAATGTTGGGTCAGAATCAATTTTGTTTAGAACCTTAAATTTGCCAAACCGTGATGCTGATCCTGTGATTGAGAAACTAAAATTTCCAACAAATAAATGTAACATCTTCTCAAACTGAAATTCCTTCTTGCAAAGCCTGCATTCTTCACAGCCACGACATGTAGAGTGAAAAATACTCCATCCAGGGAAGCCAAACATGTTGACACACAAACTGATAGCAAGTAAAATCTCCACCTTTTTCATGTATAAATCCCTCCCCCTCTGCCCAACCATTTCATATTCCTATGACCTTTGTTAAACCATTTCTATCCACAAATACCCTTAGTAGTGCATTTGATAGCATTTATTGTCCTGAATTGAGCAATAACTTTGACACAGGTGTAATTTTAATTCACAAATGCACTGGTTAATCTCCACATTGTCCCTGGCTGCAATCCCTGGCTCCATAAGAGAGATTACTTCAGACACGTGTGAAATCTGCCCCCATGCATCTACCCACCCCTTAAAACAAACCACACCTGTCCCATCTCCTTAACTTTCAGCAGCTTCAAGCTTAGAGTGTACTTAATTTAGATTTTAGATCACTAATTTTTCTTTTCTTTACTTTCCTCCTTTTGTATGTCCTACCTGCACCCACCAGTTTCCTCTGTACAATACAGCCAATGTCTTTTTAAGACATGTCTTTACATGTATTCTTCTGTTGTGCATACGTGTCCTCACACATCTACATAATTAACCACAGGAGCAAGATTTTATTAAGGCTCTGGACTTCGTTCGTGAGGAGTGGTATTTTATTCCCAATAGTCATCCAGATTTAAGTTCTTACTGTTTTTCCTGAATAAGTGTGGTTTTTCCTTGGTGTGTTCTTATAGGCAGACCTGTGAATGCTGTTATTGTACTGTCAGCACTTCACTGAACTATTTTCTTCATTGCTTCTTATCTGCATTGTTGCTGTTACGTACAGTTTGCCCTTGTACTCATTATTTTCATTGTATATTACCTTAAATAATTTGTGTTTTGGAGTAAATTGTTTTCAGTTTTGTCTTTCAAATAATTCGTGTGGAAGATATGCACATGATGGTGCATGAAACCCACACTGATAGATTGGACAAGTCATACATATCTTGCATAGTAACTGCTTGGCTGCTCTTGTAAATGATTTAAAGACTGGTTTTGTAGTTCAGAAGAAACATCCTCAGGTTAGATATATTATTAAACTTGAGATATAACATACCTCACATGATGTTATTTCTAAGTTACAAACCAGTAGTTACATTATTTAAGAGCAGCTAAGTGATTATTGTTAAAGATGTCTTCTTATGGCTGTGGTTGTCCCTCACACAACATAGTGTCATAGTGTGATGTGGCTGCTTATGAGGTGATGTGCTCAGAAATTACAGATTTTCTGTGGGTATTGTTAATAAGTGTTGGTTTTTGGTTCCTCAGCCCACACGTGCATACACAAAAACTATTGGATTATCATAGGTACATATTAAAACTTACTTCAGGAATATTAGTTTAACATTAAGGATTTCCAGTTTCTATAAAAGGCAGAGGCATCGTATTTTTGTTGCTGATGACACTGTTGTGTAATTGAGTGCTTTAGTTAAATAGTGAATTTTTAGATACAGGTACACATTCTTTAAACAGTTTAATTTCCGTCCTTGAAGCATGATCATTGACACAAACTTTTCAATTTCACAATGTTGTTAAATTTTACAGAATTACCCAGTTTAAACATGTAGACTGCCAAGAGGTAAAATGGCAGATTTTTGGAAGAGACATCTGCAATCCAGTTGTTTCTCCAGCATTCATCACTCTGTTCTGAGTGAGGAGAGGGTCTGTGGGGATTCTGCACTGGACTACACTGAGACTGTGAAAACACCCTGGGATTTTGCAGTCTGAAAGGATGCGGAACATGTAGAAAGTTTTATTCAGTTTACTTTGTGTTACTGCTGTGTGTAAGCCATTTTTAAGCCCTGGATCTACAGGCCTAAAAATTTTGTGTTGCGTGGTGAGGGGGGATATATTTCAGACACACATTTTCATATCGGGTATAAAATTTTTTTGGTTTTTCGATGAAAGTTCAGGAAGCTGATTTCCTTTGTGTTGTTCGTCAGGTTCTGTCAAATCCATCAACTAACCTGTACCTTCAGTTACAACCTCTTGGAGTGCATGGTCATTCCTGCTGCACAGCAGGATACAGATGTCATTTGCAAAGAGTGCTCAGATGTTAAATTCATGTAAAGAATGAACAAAACTGGTCCAAGTATAGATCCTGGGTGAAAGAACATTGTGGCTGCTCCAGTCTCTAAATAGCAATTTATGTTGGGCATACTGATTCTGATGTAACACTAGGAATAATTACTGTGTAATGAATCACATTCCACCATTTTCATTGGACTGTTTTTGTGATTAACATTGCTAGTCAGTAATGTTCTCATTGCATATTTAGGGTTGTTCAGGAAGTGACATGGTTTAATGCAGGAAGTGTTTGGTTTGGGAGATGGGTGGGGGAAGGGGGGGGGGATGGAATTAGAAAGTCACTGATGTGCTTAAAGCTGTGATAGGATTGCTTCTCACTTACCTGCACTAGCTGTTCTAAATGATTATTAAAAGTGAAAGTACGGCCCAATGTTAAATACTTTCTTTAATAGTTTGTAGGGGCAAGTATCTGAAAGCTGTTGACATTCATAATGAAATTCATACTACATACAGGCCAAAAATGATTAGTTATGGTGTTTCCTTAAGTGGAAGGTCAAGTTATTGGTTTTCATACCCAGCAGTCAGGTGTGGCATACTCAGTTCCATCCCTGTGCATCGGAAATCGTGGTCATATTGTTTCATAAACAGTTAAACATATCAAAACAATTTTTTTTTTTTGCAAATGATAGCACTCAGAGGCATGTATGTCACCTGATAAATACTCGAAACATTTTTGTTCAGAGATAAGAAAAGTAGCTTGTCAGCAGAAGTGAGATGGTTGATGGAACAGGACATGGAAACACTTAAATAGCTTCATTTGTGTGGCCATATTGTCCATAGTTGATTTAAGATTCCTGGGAGTATCTGTTTTGTCATTAAAACTAAAAGAAAAAGCATGTTTTTCTCACTGATTGTTTTACTTTATTGAAGTAAAGAATCAGTTGGCTGTAATTAAAGATATTTATTATATAGTATATAGTATGACTGTATGGTGTGGGACATGTTGAAAAGAACAGATACCACATATTCGTATAATTTGATTGGGCAAGCTGGACAATGCATTCACCTTGTTCAGTGCAGATGTATGAATACGTCTGACCTCCTGTGGGAATCTCGGAGAGCAAACATGTAAGATATGGACAGGGACTGCAGATTGGTGGCACTTGATGGCTATGTGAATCAGCTGTGAAGTGTGCTGAGGTAGTCCATGCAGTTGTGGTAATGCTGTGTCCCGGATGGTGCAGTGCTTAATGCACCTGTCTAGTAAGGAGGAGATCCTGGGTTCGAATTGTGGTCCGGTTCACACCTTCACTCATTGCTAGTTTCATGTAATGTCTCAATGCAGTTGACAGCAGATCCCCTCCTTTCATATCCTATCTTTCCTTCTCCACAGTCAGTTTGCAGATAGAGATGTTTGTAGTTTGTTTTCTGAACTGAAAAAGTTGGTTAAGAAATTGTTAGTCGTTACTTTCGTAATTTGCTTTTTGCCTTATTAGGAAATGCCATCTGCTAGCACATCATTGGTTTCGTTCTTCATTACGATGTCACTTGCAGTCTAATTCTTTGCTGCTTTTGCAGAACTATATATTTTTTAAGTTTCTTGTAGTTGTAGTGACAGAACAGACATACCCTTGGAAATGTCAGTAGTGCTCAAGGAAAACCCAAAGACTGCATTTACATACATCCTCAGCACTTGATCAGTGGAGCTTGAAGAGTTAACTTGTCCATAGCAGTCAAAGGGTTAATTATGAGAACTTTCTGCAGGTTTCCTGGCCTGTTCCTGCCATATTGTGACCAAGCAGGTTTAGTGCTCGTGGTTCCAAAACTGCTTTTCAGTCAATTAAATACTGAGAAAAGAAATTCAAAAAGGTTTTTGACTACTGGTATTGCATGTTTAGTTTTTAGCCACACTCTGCCAACGAATACAAAAGTTGTTGCATTATTTAAAGTAGATCACATTGGAAGTGATTTCAACACCGTGCTCAAGAATGACTTGGTTTCCAATACTTCAAAGAAAACCATAAAGATACTTGTCATGGGCTGTCTGAATTTCATGCAAAGGTAATTATTCAATAAGAGATGAAAGCTTAATTCAGAACTGACTTTCGAGAGAAGTAATATCTACATATAAATTTATGGTTTTACAATAAATTTGCTTTAACTGTTGCTGTATTTCAGATGTTACATTCTCGATAGCCCTCATACGTCCCCCCTGCGGGCCCGGGGATTAGTATAGGCCTGAGGTATTCCTGCATGTCATAAGAGGCGACTAAAAGGAGTCACACCTTTTGTCCTTTGTGATGATCCCCTGTAAGGTTTGAGTTCCATTTTTCAAAATATTCCTGAAGAGCAAGCCAATTGGGAAAGGGTGCCTTACATGGTGCATCATGTCCATCGTGCATTGAGATCTGTTGCCTACATTCTTGTGGGATTGCAGTCCAGCTCATTCTCCATCTCGTGAGCAAGTACACCTTCCTGGGTGCGTTTTCCTCCACCTACTACGCAGTGTCATTTTCTGCACTGATGAGGACCATGGAATTCCTTGCACCTCATGCCCACCATGGTAGTCAGTCCATTGTGCTGGGGCCGTCATGTACCCTGTTGGTTGTAGCCCCTGGTTGAGCTACGGGAACTTGTAAGCTTTACACCTGCTATTTGCGTTGCTGTCCAGGACACCTGGTTCCTGGCAATGTGGACCCCTGCCCTTCACAGCTACAAGTGATATTACAGTAACCGTAGCAAATATAATGGTGTGAAATGGAGTTTGCATGTATATCCTGAACTGTGTCCCCTTCAAACTCCTCTTGGAGCTGTGGATGTCAGGATACAGACGACACAGGAAATAACTGTCTGCAGCGTTTCACTCCCTCCAGATGGTGTGGCACCCCTCAACATATTGGCTGCACTGATTCATTAACTCGCTAAACCTTTCTACTTTTGGGAGATTTTAACCCCCATAACACCTTGTGGGTAGTACCATGCTTACTGGCTGTGGCAGAATTGTTGAAAATTTACTGTCCCAAATCGACCTCTGCCTCTTAAATACTGGGGCCGCCACACATTTCAGTTTGGCTCATGGTACTTACTCAGCCATTGATTTATGAATTTGCAGCCCAGGCCTTCCCCCCATCTATCCACTAGAGCACATGGCGACCTGTGTGGTAGTGACCACTTCCCCATCTTCCTGTCACTCTCCTAACATCACGCCCACAGACACCTACCCAGATGGGCTTTAAACAAGGCAGACTGTGTAGCCTTCACCTCTGCTGTCACCATTGAATGTCCCCCATGTGGTGCCATTGATGTTGTGATTGAGCAGGTCACTAAAACGATGATTTCTGTGGTGGAAAACATGATCCCTCGTTCTCTAGGGTGCCCCCAGCCAGACAGTACATTGGTGGTTGCCAGAAGTCACTAAGGCAATTAAAGAGTGTTGGCGAGCTCTCCAGTGACATAAGTGGCACCCTTCCCTACAGCTCCTAATAGCCTTTAAGTGGCTCCGTACCTGTATTCTCCTGCTTATATAATGACGGAAACAGGAGTATTGGGAGAGGTACGTATCGACCATTGGGGTGCCATAGTTTACCTTCAAAAGTCTGGACGATGATCGGACATCTTTAAGGGTACCAGACCCCAACAGGTGTCCTTGGCATTAACATCTACCAACACAAATGCGATTGCCAAGCACTTAGCCGAGCACTATGCTTGAGCCTCTGTGTTGGAGAACTTCCCCGCAGCCTTTTGCACCCTCAAATGGCAGATGGAAAGTCCTCTTCTTCACTACATGCCGCAGTGAACCATACAATGACCCATTTGCAGAGTGGGAGCTCCTCAGTGCCCTTGCACATTGCCCTTGCACATTGCCCTGACACAGCTCCTGGGCCAAATGGGATCCACAGTCATATGATTAAACATCTGTCGTCTGACTACACGTGACCTCTCCTAGTTATCTTTAGCTGGATCTGGTGCGATAGCGTCTTTCCATCAAAATGGCCGGAGAGCACCATCATTCCGGTGCTAAAACACGGTAAAAATCCACGTGACGTGGATATCGGCCCATCAGTCACCAACGTTCTCTGTAAGTTGCTGAAACGGATGGTGTGTCGGCAGTTGGTTTGGGTCCTGGAGTCATGTGGCCTACTAGCTCCATGTCAGGGCGGCTTCTGCCAGGGTCGCCATCTAGTGTCCAGAGTCTGCCATCCGAACAGCCTTTTTCCAGACGTCAGCACCTGGTTGCTGTCTTTTTTGACTTAAGTATGATATGACCTGGTAACATCATACCCTTGTTACATTGATTTGGGTCTCTGGGGGCCTGCTCCCGATTTTTATCCAAAACTTCCTGTTGCTCCGTACTTCCCGTGTCAGAGTTGGTACCTCCCATAGTTCACTCTGTATTCAGGAGAATGGCATTCCACAGGGTTCCGTATTGAGTCTATCTATTTTTAGTGGCATCAATGGCCTAGCAGCAGCCGTAGGGCAGTCAGTCTCACCTTTGTATGCGGATGAGTTAAGCATTTCATATTGCTCCTCCAGTACTGAAGTTGCTGTTAGGTGCCTACATGGAGCCATTCAGAAGGCATAGTCATGGGCTGTAGCCCATGGCTTCCAGTTTTCAGCCACAAGAGTCTTGCACTTCTGTCAGCGTCATACCGTATATCCGGAACCTGAACTTTATCTTAACAACGATCCACTCATTGTAGTGGAGACATACCGATTCTTGACTGGTTTTCAATGTCCAATTGACTTTGCTACCTCACCTTTGTCAGTATAAGTGGGAGTGCTGGCAGCACCTCAATGCTCTCCGCTGCCTGAGTAACTCCAACTGTGGTGCAGATAGCTCTAAGCTGCTGCATCTCTACAAAGCCCTTGTTCAATCCTATCTTGACTGTAAGAGTCTGATTTACGGTTCGGCGGCACCCTCAATGTTTAATTTCCTCAACCCAGTGCACCTCTGTGGCGTTCGACTAGTGACAGGAGCTTTTAGAGTGAGTTTGGTGACCAGTATCCTGGTGGAGTCTGGAGTCCCTCCATTGTGGATCCGATGTGCACAACTGCTCACCAGTTAAATTACACACATTCATAGTTCTCCTAAGCATCTTAATTACTGTCTCCTTTCCCCCCCTGCTGCAGTTGATCTCCTGCATTGGTGGCCCAGGTCAGGTCTCAAGATTGCGGCTCATGTGCGATCCCTTCTCTCCAAACTGGAGTTGTTCCCTTTACCACCTCCACTTGAGGTGCATTCACTACACCTCCATGGTGTACACGTCGGCTGAAGCTTCGTCTGGACCTTTTGCATGGTCCTAAGGACTCTGTTAACCCCGCCGCTCTGATGTCACTTCCTCTCAATTGTTGACATGTTCAAGGGCTCTAAAGTTGTTTACACCGACAATTTGATGGCTGATGGTAATGTGGGCTTCGCACATGTCCACAGAGGCCATATTGAACAGCATTCCTTGCTCGCTGGCTGCAGTGTATCCACTGCAGAGCTTGTGACCGTATCTCATGCACTTCAGTACATCCGTTCCTGTTCTGGTGAGTCATTTCTTCTCTGTTAAGACTCCCTGAGCAGATTACAAGCTCTCGACCAGTGCTACCATCGCCATCCTTTGGTAGTGAACATCCAGGATTCCATCTCTGCCCTGGAACAGTCCAGTCGTTCAGTGGTGTTTGTGTGGACCAAAGGACATGTCGGAATCCCAGGCAACGAACTTGCTGACAGGCTGGCCAAACAGGCTACTCAGAAACCGATTCTGGAGATGGGCATCTCTGAAACAGACCTGTGTTCTTTCTTACGCCGCAAGGATTTTTGGTTTTGGGAGCTGGAGTGGTATAACGATATGCACAACGAACTGTGTGTCATTAAGGAGACTGCGTATGTGTGGAAGTCTTCCCTGCGGACTTCTTGCAGGGAATCAGTTGTCCTCTAACTCTGCATTGGCAATATGTGGCTCAGACACGGTTACCTCCTCCATCATGAGGACCCACCTCAGTGTCGTTGTGGCTCCCAAATGACAGTCGTCCACCTCTTGCTGGACTGGCCACTTTTACCTGCGCTGTGACGAACTTTTAACTTCCGTAGCAACCTACCTTTGGTGTTCGGTGACAATGTCTCCAACAGCAGCTTCAATACTAAGTTTTATTCGTGAGGGTGGGTTTTATCATTTGATCTGAGTTTCAGTGCATGAACTTTGTCTGTGTCGTCCACCCTAGGGCTTTTAGGGTGGAGGTTTTAATGTGTTGGTGTGGTTGGCTTCCCCTTTTTTATTCTCATTGTCAGCCAACAATGGTCATTTGCTTTCTTGGTTTTAATCTCCTCTCCCTGTTTATTGCATCTCTGGTTTTCTTGTCCTGTTTGGTTCAGTGCAGTGTTTGTTGTCCTTTCGTCATTCTTCCGGTTTTTCCTTTCTCCTGTTATTCTGCCGTACGTCTCCTGTTTTCTTCTTTTCTTTGGGTAATTGTTTTAATGGGAAGAAGGGACCAATGACCTCACAGTTTGGTCTCTCTCTTGCCCCCCCCCCCTTCCCCTCCTTTCAAACAAACCAACCAACCAACCAACAAACATACTTGAAGAGTAAAGATCTACAAAAAAAATTGTTTTTGAGCTGGAAAAGATATGAAAACAATCTAGTAAGAGCCATATGGCTTAATGAGCAAACTTCTAGCCAAAGAATATACATTGCGTACTGAAATTGTGAAAGAGGTTAAATGGTTACCAGGTAAGAGAATGTTAATGTGAATAGGATATGTGCCAGTGTAATAAATGATACAGCAAGTGCAGTTGGATATGTCAACTAAAGCTGATGGATTGTGTTCATGAATGCATGTGTCTGTGGACTGGATGCAAATGGAATTGGAACTAGATAATAGCTGTAGAACATTTGCAATTGGAATTACAGTGATTAATGAAAAGAATACTCCTGGCGATGTTAACTGTTAACATGAAGTAATGTGTTTTCCAAACAGTGCCAATGCTGTTCCATCTGCTGGAGACTGGTATTTGTGGGATTTTCTTGTGTAAAATATCACTAAGCATACAGTGTTTAATTGATGTGATCTGGAAGTTTTATGGGAACAGGAGGTGCTTCTAAAAATGTAAATCATTTTAAAATTAGTGAAACAACTTTAAATTTTCACTCAGCTTTAATTTATAAACAAAAGCGACTCTTGATGGCCTAGGGCTGACAACTAGTGGTCTTGGCTTTTGTAGACAAGTAAGAATTAATAATTTACTTTTATTACAGTTATTTTATAGTAGTTTTACGTTGGTAATCGAGCAGTTTCAGCTGTTACTTTATTCCATTGTCATATGTAAAGTTTTTTGTCAGACTCAAAAAATTTTCTTTCCATAGGTTTCAGTGAAACGTGCCAGCCAGTGGTGTCAGAGTAAGAACAATATCCCATACTTTGAAACGTCGGCTAAAGAAGCCATCAATGTGGAGCAGGCATTCCAGACCATCGCAAAGAATGCATTGGCACAGGAGAGTGAAGTTGAGCTCTATAGTGAATTCCCTGATCAGATAAAGCTTACCGGAGAACAAAAAGGAGCACGCCCTGATGCCTGTGCATGTTAAGATGGTAAATAGTAATTTCATATTCTCTCTCTCTCTCTCTCTCTCTCTCTCTCTCTCTCTCTCTCATTGCGGGTATGAAACCTGTTTCATTATTATTACCTAGCTTGTTTCCTGGGTATGGTGTAAGTGACCTCGTAGATCACTTGTTCCTTAATGCCTTCCCACTAGAATCCTCACTCCTTCCTGTCTAATTTCACTGTGCCTGTCCAGCAGATTGTGGGTCTTTTGTGTGGGCTTTTGCCTTTGTAATAGTTCTTAAGAACCTCATGTGCCACTTGAATTCTGCTTTAGTAGATCTTCAGTGGGATATACATCTTTAAGCAATGAGTGAGAATTGGCACAAAGTATGTGTTGGACATGGTAAGTATTGATTTTGTGATACTTTGTGGTCTCAGAGTTTCTGACTGTTATAAAAATCCCCTCTGTGCCCTGTTGAGTATTTCCTATTAATGGTGTAATTGGCTGAAGTTGGTCTTCAGAGATAGTTCAAACAGGGAAACTGATTATAATGTTGTCCCTTCCAAGTAAGTGTTTCAGCTTGTTCCTTCCATGTGAATGATTATTTGTGAAGTCTTGGTGTTTACATTCAGTCCAAATTTTTTAAACATACCATTCCATTCTGTCAGCTTTTTCTACACCAGTGTTCAGTAAAAATCTTAGTGAGGACCCATATTTACATTTCATTGTTCAGTCTGTTTGTGTGGTGGAGAGGCAATGGAGTGGTGGTGGATTTAGGCAATGTATGCATACCTAATTCCTGAGATTAGTGCAGGCAATCATGGTTTTTAATTTTTTATTTTTAGGGCTGGCCAGGGTTTGTGATTTCTAAGAAAGTTGAGGACTTCATATTTTAGACATACATATTTGATGACATGTTGTAAACATCCTCTCATGTCTGTGCCTCTCTCATTTGACCTTGGAGCAAGTGCTTAAGTTATGGGGAGGTATGACTGCTGGTTCTGCCTCAACTTTTCACTTAGTTATTTGGCAGTGCCACAGGGGCAATGTATGTTGTTTCCATGTGTGGTTTCATTATTTTATTAATGTCAACCTGCAACAGGAATACATATGTTGAAATTGTGTGATAATAGTAACAATGGATGTGGTTATTACAGACTATGTACTAGAGTATTTGCTGTTGGTCATAAAGAAAAGGGGATATTAAGACAGTGTGGAAACAGTTGAAACTAAGTTATATTAATGCTACTGCCTTGCCAAACAATAGACTTTTAAAGCCGAAGAGAGAGGATGCTACGGTCGCAGGTTCGAATCCTGCCTCGGGCATGGATGTGTGTGATGTCCTTAGGTTAGTTAGGTTTAACTAGTTCTAAGTTCTAGGGGACTGATGACCTCAGATGTTAAGTCCCATAGTGCTCAGAGCCATTTGAACCGAAGAGAGGAGTAACAATGATATGGAGTCTCCTGCAAGCTGCACATCATCTTCGTACCACTCTGCTATTTATGCCTTGCCAAAGCAAAATTAGTTGTGAGAGGCTTCTGCGTATTCTGGGTGTGTGCATCATTGTGCTTTTTTGTACTACACTGGTGCTAATCTTCACACAAGGAGAATATAAAGAGCGGTGTTTCAGCATATAGTTTTCCACTAATCTCCCTCTATAACATGGCTGGTAAGTCAGTGATGTAATAGGTTACATAGTTTGTGATGTGACTGTGTAATGTGAGTGCTGCTAATAGATTGCAGATTTTTACATTGAAATTAGTTGTGCATAAATAATGATGTATTAAAGTAATAATATTTCTTGCGTAGTGTAAAATTAAATAAAAAACAGTGTACTGCAGTTTATTCGTGTGCTGATTATCTGGTTTGTGGATTATTCATGCATAAAAACCATATATGTTGCACACACATGGGGACTGGCAGTGTGATTTGTTGGCTGCTAAGGGCAGCAGCAGACACTTAGCTATACAGGCAGTGGGAGAAGATTGTCCCAAGCTGCACCTGAGGGCTTGCAGATCTTGGCTGGTGACACTGCCACTACTACCTGCCCAGTAGACATTGTCTTAAATACATTTGGAAAATACCTAGATTATTCATGTTCCTTGGTTACTCGTGCATCTTCTCCCCACATTACCTGAAATAGTTGGGAGTACATTGTGCTTTATTTCCAAATAGAGTAACTTCTATTTCCAACAGTTCTCGAAAATTCTAGGAAAGAGTACAGCACCCCAACACCTGCTTATCTTAGACACATTAGATGAATCACTTGATGCAGGCATGCACAAATGATGGAGATGAAGTGGAGTGGGGCTGGGAGGGGGTTACAAAACAAAGAAGTGGAGACTGGAGAAGAGGGTGTGGATGCAGGATGAAGTTATTTCTGGGGCAGGGAGGAGGCTGATGTGGGGCAGGGGGGCTAAAGGCTGGAAGGATTATGGTAAAGAGGGATGGGTTGTGAGGATAGCTGTCAGCTATGTATATCAGAACAACTGGTTGCAGGGTTTCCCATTATCATATTTACATGTTAATTTTCACAAATCAACATTTTGCCAGAGCTAGCAGGGAAACATGCTAAATGTGGGGAGTAAGAAAATCGTTGTGAAATTGTTGTAATGTGTTGCTAAGCTTGAGCTAATCCACTGTTTCCACCAGTTTCTTGCACTTTATAGTGCAACTACACATGTCTCGTAGGGATGAAATGATACTACACAATATTGCAATGTAACATTCATAAAAATAGAAAAAACATTTCTGCCATCAGCTGTACAGCTTTTTTCAATTATCGAACAGCTGTAGACACACCTATGAAAGACTAATATATATGTGTTACCCAGCTACTGTGCTATTTCATATTGATTGGAGCTTGTGTCTGCCTGGGAAAAAGTGGAAGTTTTTAGTGTGTGAAAAATTGCAATGAATTATGGTTGCCCAGTAAGTACACTAATGACATGAATTAGTGGAATTTGTCAATGGGCCCTCTTTCATTCTTTCCTGTTTGCTATATTTCATATCAAGCATCTCTTACAGTCAAGTTATTGGGTCCAATGTATATGTATGCATATGTGAAAACAGATACATATTTACAGTGGAAATTTCATAAATGTGTTCTTCTTTGGCAGGAGCAATCGCAGACCATCCGTAATTTCAAAAGATGAGAGGCAGTGGATGAAGGGCAGAGTCTTGTATTAATGTATGTGACACAAATAATTGTTACTGATGTAACTTTCAGAATTTGTTGTATCTGTTGTTTCCATTCATGTTAAATTGCCTCTTGTAGGCAGTGTATGTGTAGATCACTCTATTTAATCAGGTCTGTTCTTGCACGGACATTAAAAATCGATGTGTAAAATTCTACAGTCTCTGTCAGTGGAAGTAAACTGTCAAAAAATCCTTCATATTCATTCTCTATTGTTAAATACATATTTATGTTCTGATGAGGATGGGTATGGAGAAATAAACTGTCAACTTGTGTATGTTAAATGTATCCCAGAGCTTAACAGTAGAAATTTCCTTTCTTGAAATTTATCAAGAGTTTTCTGTGAAATGGTCTATATTGTGGAATGAAAGGTAACAAGTCATAAGTTTGCATGATGATGCATAAGATTGTGAAACATATATTACCCTTTAAGACATCTATAGCAAGTTATTTATAAAGCATAACATCTGACCACTTCCTGCTGTAGACATTGGAATTATGCTGTTATAGACTAGACATTTGTTATTGATATACTGGTACACTTCTGTACACCAGTAATACAGAGATGTTAGGTATTGACTTATTTAAAGCTTAGAAGTGTATTATCAACCAATGCCAAATCTCATATATATATATACACATATAATTATATATAATTATGTTGGCTGTGTGTTTTGTATCTTATTGTTAAATTTAAGGGATTTGTCATTTTTAGGCAGCCGTGTAAAAAAAAAAACTGTATGGAAGACAGGGCATTGTGTGATGATTGTTTTAAGTGAAGTTTATGTATTCTTAAGATTTACACAATTCTGCAAAAGCATCACAATTTACCTCTTGTATCTTCAAATGTTAATGTTCATAATTATTGACTGAAAATCTTTTTAAATTTCAGAAATTCATTTAAAATTGTGTAACCTTTTTATTGACTTTATTTTTGAAACTTGTTTGATAAATTGTTGTAAATGTGAAGCTACTGCAGTATGACAATTATGTTGTGAACTTCTGAGTATAGGATTTAGAAATGAGTTTGTCAACTGTATTAATTCATTAATTATATAAAACTATTTTTGTAAAAAGTCATTGGCTTTAATATCTAAAAAATTTGAAAGTTTGTCAAACCTGACCCCAGATTCCATCTGTCTGCTAAGTGAGTAAAACTGCAGTGTTATCAGGTATGGCCATGGTGTTTTTTTACCATCACATGTACAGAACAGAGCAAGTAATTTTATAGGCTGTGGCAAATTCTTAATGTGTTAGGAAATAAAGTTCATTTCGTCCCAAGTCAACTTTTTTAGTAGTATCATGTTTATAGGTTTATTACAGTTCCTACAAAAGATGCTAGTATGTAAGCTGGGATGTATTACAGAGAAACCTGAGATTTGTTTTGGATTAAGTCGGAGATAAATTTTCTGAAAATATCTGTAACAGGTTCGCTTAATTTTAAGATTTTATAGGAGCCTAACATGTCTGGATGGTTTACATCTCTGTTTGCAGAACCAGTTTTTGAAATGTTTTATGTCTAGAAGTCATATCTTCTCGTAGAATAAGATGATGTAATTTTTTTGTAATTAGCAATAAATGTTTTGAGCCTTGCTGCGTTGTTAAAGCGCTTTCATTTCTTAAGCAGCTACAGTATGCAATGGTGAAAATTTCCTCCGTGTTTTTGTTGTTTATTGTTAAACTGAGTGGTGGATTTGCTGTAGTAGTGAGTGCTGAGCTCGCATTGTAATAATTACATTGAAAGGGAAAATTTTCTATTTGATGGGAGCTGGAACCTATATTGCAGTTAAGGTTTTCTACTCAATGTCTTGAGCTTTGTGTTGAGATAGTCATTTGCTAATGTACTGAGAAATTGACATTTTACTTGCAAGAGCTTTTAAGATGCAGTTGGATGGTCAATGTCACAAAGGAGTGCAACATTCCAGTCCCTCAAATTGTGGTGGTTTTAAAACAACTATTTAAAGGCAACTGAGGAAAATATGGTGGTTCGTTTTTTGAGATGTTGATGGTGCCAGGTATTTCAATTATTCTGGTGTTCATGGGATTTTAAATTACCTTGGTACATTTATACGAGAAACTGTAATTATTTGCATTCCATAACTGGAGATGACTGTAACCAGCCAGAGCACACAGATACATTTGTCTTAAGTCTCTGGCTAATTAAAGCTGAATGCATTTAAATAAGTAGGCAGGCATAACATACTAGAAAACTGACACATGAGATGATGCTGCTTGATTGTGGGAGTGCATATGAAAGTGTGCCAATTGAGGCATATTGAGCATTTACGGAGTAGGTCGTAACTGATGATTATACGTGTGTTGAACTATCAAGTGATGCACACAAGAACAAAATGAATTGAGCACCTTCAAAATTCTCATAACTTTCTTACATAATTTTAGCAACCTGTTTCCATTTTAGAATTCCTGTGATACTATGTCAGAAAGTGAAGATGCTAAAATATGCACTGCTCTTATCTGTTCTAAAGTTCCCTTAAGGAGTTAGTAGTACTTTCAGGTTTTGCCATGATTGCTTTTCATGCTTCATTTTATGATTTGCATTTCTTATTAATATTAATACTGAATAAAGTATCAAACTACATTTTGACGGTGTGCATTTGTATCTGTTTTCATGATTAAAGTGTCAATTTCGTAGTGTACTATTCACAATAGTTTGTTTGGAGGGAGATGTTTAACAGCTTAAACCAGTCAATTTGACTGAAGACAACGCCCTGTTTGTAGCATATTTTCTTCGTGGCAAAGAAATGTCTTGAAAAATTTAATTATGTGAATATGCAAATTAATTTGAAGCCTGACATGAGAATTGTGTGCCTATTGTTAAAAAGCATAAACTAGGTGCTAAGGTAAGAAATTTTTTCATTTCTTTGATAAAAATTGGTGACTGTTAGACTTGTGAAAATGACTGCAGTGTATTTAACTCAGGTTTTTTGTGCACTGTGTATGTTTGCCCTCTGGTCAGACAGCAGGTTGCACAGATTTTACACCTGTGAGCTTTTATCTGACAAGGGACCATAAGGACTGCTCTTTTCCTGATTTTTTTTTTGTGTGTTTATAGGATTTCAAAGTCTGTACCCAGATGTCAATTTCCTAAAGCAATTAGGCACATGGTTAAAAAAAAAGGAAAATTTGAAAAAGTTGCCTCAAAAGAGAGAATCTTAGCAGCTGTTTGGTAGGTGCCTGTAGCTGAATGCTTAGTGTCAAAGGATGATGGAACAGTCCTCCTTCCAAATCCACTAAAATCTTTTTTGCATTTATTTAAATTATGTACCACTTGTCAAGTGGAAATTACAAAGAAATATTTACTCATAACTTTCTAATGAAAATAAACCTATTTTCAATTAATGGTCATACGAAATTAATTTAAATTTGATATGTGAAATGATGTAAAAGTGAAATTCATTGTGGAGTATTACTAATGATAGGTCCTTTCATATGCCTGTATCAGATTTTGTTTCATATGACACATTATTTATAATATATTTTCATTATGATTCAGTGTTTCTTTATTCTAATTTCCACTTGATAAATATAGAATTTAAACAAAAGGCCTTCTAAATGCAGATCCTTCAATTGCCAGTCTTAGAAACAACCCATTTAGCTACAAAACAGCTGATAAATATTTTGCAGTTAAGAGGTTGGAGATATTCATTTTTAGAGGGAACTTTTGAGTTTTTCTTTTTTAAAATTGTCACTGTGCTTTAGGAAATAGAGGTCTGTGCCCAGATTTCCAGTTTGATAAATGTACGTAAGGAAAATCGAAATGGGCTGGTCCATAACGCCCACTTATCAGGTAGAGCTCATAATTACTCACAGGTGTCGAATGTATACAACATGCAGTCTAAGTGTGCACACACATACAACATGCAACAAATCTGACAGTAACTTAGGTACTTTGGCAGTCATTGTTCCATATTGTAAAGAATGACTAGATTTAAGAATGAATCGCTGAACGTGACATCTACCAGAAGTACCAGGTACTTCATGGCCCGATATCACAAACTGCAACCAGAAACCTCAGGATTTAAAACGGTGAACTTTGAAGGGGGGGGGAGAGGAATTTGAATGAATGGTTATTACCATATTGTTTGTAAATATGGTCTAGAACCACTTGAACGACACCCTCAATTTCATGTGATTGTGTTGGGCCATGTAAGATAAATTCATTTTGTGTCAGTGTCAACTGTTGATACAACTGGAAATTCTGGGTCTTCTTGCAGAAGTCCATTACTCCATTTCCCAAACGAATATTGCAGTTCCCAGTCAACTGGAAGTGATGGCTGTTACACTGAAGACTTGTTTCCACCGAATTTATTATCAAAAAATTCAAAGTCCAGGTTCGAATGTCAGTTGCGGAAAGGATACATTGGTATAGTCTGTAAAAATGACACATTCAGTTGCGGTTGGGCACAATGAAGACTGGTACACATTAAGCTTTTGGCAAAAGCCTTGATTAGAAGAGAGAAATGCATACACGTGTGCATTCACACAAGCAAGCACACCTCACTTGCATGAATGAATGTGTATTCATATTTTCTGGTGGATGTTTTAACTGAAGGCCTAATGTATATGTCTTCTTCTTGTGCTTGTCTGCTACTGTTTGTGTCATCTTTATGGTGAGTAGCCAGCTATCCTTCCAATAATTTGTGTAAGTTTGTTCACAGAATAGAGTACTTTATGTATGAGGTAAAAGTGTGCCTCGGTTGAAATGTCCTCTCCAAGCAGATTTTGATGATGTACTGGGGAAAAATGTCTGAATAATCATACTTCATGCCTGTTCAACATGACAGTTGATTAGTGATAAATGAGATGGCTGTTAAGACTTGGAACCCTTCTTGGCACGTGTTAAGTGTGGATAATGATGGTAATGTAAACCAAGCAGCAATAAGATATCAAATATGGATCATACTTTTAGAAGTGTTGTCGTAATGAAGTAATAGAGGGAAATGAGAGTACACGTGTTAAAGCTTTAGTACTTACTGCAGGTAAAGCTGTGTATAGATTGCTTAAATGCAGTTGTTTCATCTAATATTGCCAGATCTAAACTTTGAATGTGTAAAATGATATTCAGTGTCAGTATCAATGAAGTGGAGTGTGAACTACCAACAGTGAAATGCATGAAGTAATGTGGACTGTTTCATTCACACACTACCCATGTGTGTAATGCTCATTCAGGAAATTTAATAGCTTAATAACTTCTTGATGCCGTTCTCACGAATACAGCACACAAAGAACCTGAGGCTTACACAACTTTCCCCTTGAGGCAGTAGGTTGATGCATACGGTTTGGCATGCTATTCCCTGTGTACAACCCAAGAGACAGGTCTGTAACACTTTGTAATGCATGAGGAATTACCCCACCATTTGATACATAGTAACATAATGAGATTTACACATATTAGTATGTACATGTCTGTAGAGTAGCTGCAAGTGGCTGATTACTTATGCCAAAGTCTGATTTGATGAACAGTGAAATTGACATGCAGAGTGCTGAAATGGAGTTACTAAAAGACTTGTGGGAGTTGCACATTACTTACCTATCACACATTGTTTGTATGTATTGATGGCTCCCAAGTTCCAAATGATTGGAAAAGAGCACAGGTTGTCCCAGTCTTCAAGAAGGGTCGTCAAGAAGATGTGCAAAACTATAGGCCTATATCTCTGACTTCGATCTGTTGTAGAATTTTAGAACATGTTTTTTGCTCGCGTATCATGTCGTTTTTGGAAACCCAGAATCTACTCTGTAGGAATCAACATGGATTCCGGAAACAGCGATCGTGTGAGACCCAACTCGCTTTATTTGTTTATGAGACCCAGAAAATATTAGATACAGGCTCCCAGGTAGATGCCATTTTCCTTGACTTCCGGAAGGCGTTAGATACAGTTCCGCACTGTCGCCTGATAAACAAAGTAAGAGCCTACGGAATATCAGACCAGCTGTGTGGCTGGATTGAAGAGTTTTTAGCAAACAGAACACAGCATGTTGTTACCAATGGAGAGACGTCTACAGACGTTAAAGTAACCTCTGGCGTGCCACAGGGGAGTGTTATGGGACCATTGCTTTTCACAATATATATAAATGACCTTGTAGATAGTGTCAGAAGTTCTATGCGGCTTTTCGCGGATGATGCTGTAGTATACAGAGAAGTTGCAGCATTAGAAAATTGTAGTGAAATGCAGGAAGATCTGCAGTGGATAGGCACTTGGTGCAGGGAGTGGCAACTGACCCTTAACATAGACAAATGTAATGTATTGCGAATACATAGAAGGATCCTTTATTGTATAATTATATGATAGTGGAACAAACACTGGTAGCAGTTACTTCTGTAAAATATCTGGGAGTATGCGTGCGGAACGATTTGAAGTGGAATGATCATATAAAATTAATTGTTGGTAAGGCGGGTACCAGGTTGAGATTCATTGGGAGAGTGCTTAGAAAATGTAGTCCATCAACAAAGGAGGTGGCTTACAAAACACTCGTTCGACCTATACTTCAGTATTGCTCATCAGTGTGGGATCCGTACCAGATCGGGTTGACGGAGGAGATAGACAAGATCCAAAGAAGAGCGGCGCGTTTCATTACAGGGTTATTTGGTAACCGTGATAGCGTTACGGAGATGTTTAGCAAATTCAAGTGGCAGAGTCTGCAAGAGAGGTGCTCTGCATCGCGGTGTAGCTTGCTCGCCAGGTTTCGAGAGGGTGCGTTTCTGGATGAGGTATCGAATATATTGCTTCCTCCTACTTACACCTCCCGAGGAGATCACGAATGTAAAATTAGAGAGATTCGAGCGCGCACAGAGGCTTTCAGACAGTCGTTCTTCCCGCGAACCATACGCGACTGGAACAGAAAAGGGAGGTAATGACAGTAGCACGTAAAGTGCCCTCCGTCACACACCGTTGGGTGGCTTGCGGAGTATAAATGTAGATGTAGATGTAGAAGTTACAATGGTGTTTCACAAGTTTCCAAGAAAATAAACTAGTGTTGAATGAAAAATTTGTTTCCCATACTATAGGGAAAAAAGCCTAATGTATATGTGTGAATGACATCTACTAATCAGGTGTGAAGAGGGCTAAGTAGTAATAAAGGGGAGATTTATAATAGACAAAATATAAGCAAACAGATTTGAGTGAAAAACACTAGTTTTTTAAAACCATCTAAACTGTCTTTGTTCTGTCACTTTTAATTTTAAAATAACTTTTTTTCTATGTTATCTCAGTGTTTTGTTTGTCAGTATATAAACATAAAATGTGATGGTTTCAATAAGTTCAACTGATGTTTCTAGAGAGTGTTACTAATAGCATGTGTGATATGCATATCAGTGCAGCATTATTCACTGTCTGAGATTCATGAGAGTCTGTACATCTGTCCCAGGACTCTCAAGCAAAAGAGTCCTTACTTTAGCACAGTATGAGGTGTGTTCAAAAAGTAATGATTAGTCCGATTTGTATATTCACATTGTGTTGGGGTCTCTACAGTGTTAGCCATATCAGATATTTAGCCTGTTGTCAGCCGTTGAGCTTACAAGTGTTTTAGTAGTGTTGGTGATAAAAATGATCAGAGAATATAATACAAATTGTGCTTAGAGTTGCACTCTACCAGAACTACATTTCAATAATTTTGAAACAGCACATAAATGACACCGAAAATGATAGGATTACTGGTAGCATTGGCAGGGAAAAAACATAAAAGAATATGTGTGAGAGAGAAACTGGGAGCCGATGACTGCCCTTGGTTTTTTTTGTTTCTTTGTTAGTTTCATATATAATGAGAATCGTCTATCATTCAGTGTTAGTCTGTTCTGTATTTTATATCCTTACAAAATATAAATTGCATTTTGTAAGTAATAGTAATTAGTTGATTGCATAGCTTGTGCACTTTTATATATACAAAACATTTCACTGCTCCTGGTTTCTAGGGAAATATAGTAAGACCCTGATCACATATGCAAACAAAGTGATCGAATAGAGGTAACACCTGATTGCTATTTAACAGACCCAGTGTACAGGTAACGCGGTTACAATCTCAACTGACCAAAGCTTGCTAGCATTCAGTAGTTTTACAACTCTAATTGTGCTCTAAGAATTTAGTGAAGTGCAACAACATTTTTAGAAATATCAAATAATGATTTTGCCGACCCTGCTTTTAGTGAAACTACGGTTTACGATTGGTATAAGCTTTTTGAAGAAGGCTGTGAATGTGATCAGCATCCTGGACACTCTAGCATATCACTGAGGAAATTGTGGGAAAGGTAAAGAAATAATAATGAACAGCCTCCAAATCACAGTCGGGGGACATTGCTGCTGATGTTTTGGGTACGGAATGTAACAGCAAAATTTGTCTTGTAATTGTTGAATTTTGAACATAAACAATGGTGAATGCAAGTTGCTCAGGATTCTTAAAATGAAGTCAACAACGATGCAGAACTTCTGAAAAATTAAAACAGGTGATGAAATAGGGGCTTATGGATATGACATTGAAATTACGGCTCAGTCGTGCCTGAGGAAACACATTGGATTAACAAGTATTTTTAAACCCTCTTTGTTCCAAAAGTTAAACCTTAAACAACATTGTTCGATGAGTGTAGATTAAAAATAGACACCTTGGACAGCTAAAAGCTATCTCGAAAATTGAGTTCTAGAAGTATTTTTGGGATTGGTGAAAGTACTGGCTTAAGTTTATAATACCCAACAGAGGCTTCTCATGTAAAACAGTTATAGCCTCGATTAGAAGATGGCTTAGACATTTGGTTTTATATTGGTGCAATTTTTCAAATTATTTTGCAGCATTGTAATCATAGAGTATGGATACTGTTTGTTGTCTTACATAATTCAGTATGTACACTACCTTCTGGATGTTGCCTGTATTTTTGTTGTAACTGTCAGTGCCAAAGACTGAGTTAAGATGTGTGAAGAAGGATCTGAGAATGCAGTTTCATTTGGAGTGTTGGCATTATTTGCAACTTAATAAAAAACTTTTTATTGCATTTTTGTTTTAGTTTTGGCAGAAAAATGATGTTTTCCTCTTTTGTTGGGTTTAGTAACTACTTCAAGCAATCAAGTCTGTTATTTGGTGCCTAAAAATGCAGATTTTCACTTTATACAACACTCAGTTGCATTTAGAGTTATTTCATGTTTCATCTTCCACCCAAATCCTTTCAGGCACTTTCTCTTGCAGTCTAGATTCTGGTAAACTGTTCACTGTTTAAAAACAACAGTGATATTCATGATTATAATATCAGAAAAAAGAAAGACTTACACTATCCTTTACTCAACCTACCTTTGACACAGAAAGGGGTAAAATTTGCTGCTATAAAAATTTTCGACAAACTACCAGATGAAATAAAATGTCTGATAGACAGCAGTAATAGCTTCAAAGATAAATTGAAATCATATCTCGTTGACAACCCCTTCTATACCATAGATGAATTCTTGAATAGGAATAAATGAATCTATAAATACAGTATAGGCATTTTGGGCCATTTAAGGGAATGGGGTAAATAATAGAAATATTCATTTTTAAAAAACTTGTTTCATATGTACATTGCTTGTGCACCTCACACGTTCCACATCATAACGGCTAATGTACCATGTGATTGATCAATGGAACAAGCAACCAACTAACTGACTAGTGATGTCTTACCATTGCTATTATTGGCTCTTGAGTCATCAAGTGTACAAAGTTGTTATGCTGCCTCTTCATTGATTTTGTCAGCAAAGTCCTCAGTGTCAGAAAAGTAGATAGCTGAAAAATCTTCTTTTGTCATTCATGCCATTTATAAAGCAAGCAAGGAGAAGAAATTCAGGAAAGGCAGACTTGTTTACTCATTATGTGTTCAGAAAAATAGGTTCTGAAGTATATATTATCAATTTACAACATAATGTAATGTAAATTGTTGGCTTTAAATCTGACAATAATGACAATGCACCTACAAAATGAGGTGTTTGCTGCACAGTTTCTCATCATGAGAAATAAAATATTTCACAAAAACACACACAACATACAAATGTTTCAAGTACATACAAATGGATGAATTAATGTGGTAAGGGTGAGAAATGTCTCCCTTAACCTTGGCTTTTGCAAATCAAAACAGAATTCCAAAACTTGCAACTACACAATTTACATGTGAAAATAAAGTGAAAAACTGAATTTTTAGGCACCAAATAATACAAAATACTTTGAAGGATTTGGTGGTGTCTTTGAGCAAAATGCTACTGATTTCTCCGCCTGACTCCTGAAGACAAAAAAGTGATTTACTTTCTATCTACAAATCCATCCATGACCAAATAAACCTCTATGCACCACAAGAAAGAGAAAGATGCATTAGACAAAAGGTGTTAGAAACTTACATGATTCGACATCAACTACTACAGAGGAAATAAAGCATTTATTGCTGCTCACATCTTTACAGAAATACGTCTTTTGCTTGAGTTGAGACCCTGTAAGTTTTCAAGCTTCTAGGTGTGACTGCTTTATTAGAGTTCTTGAGGGACAAGAATCAGTATGCTTGTAGTGAATTTGTGTTGTGAAAATATGAAGCCTGTTCCCAGACACAAAGTTTGCTATCATCATCTCTACAAGCAAAGACCCAGCTCAGTATTTGTTTCAGTGAAGTGTACGATCTGCCAAGTGCTATGGCTGATGACACTACAATACATATCAAAGGCTGATCATCATTGAGCAGTCTTTGTTTATAAAGAAAGTAAAACATGGCTATAAAGTCTGGCACTTACATGAATGTAAGACACGGTTTATTTTGCGTTTGTAGATTTATGCAGAACAAATTACAGGTCAGGAAGACTCTGATTTCTTTCTCTTGGAACGAGAGTTGTGTTGAGCCTTGAGATGTACATGAGGTGTACCTGGTATGTCACCTATGTTCATTTCTTCATTTCATTGAGATTAATAATGTCTTTCCTTGAACCTAGTCGTTATGCAGTGGGCACAGTTGTGCCAAATGTGATGTGATTTCTCAAGTTATGAGGGGGAAGGACCAATTACAAGAAGGGGAGTCTGTTTTCTGTGTGAAAGGATTCATGTCTGCCCCACGAGAATGCACAGAAAAGTAAGGTTAGCTTATTCCACCAAAATATTAGAGGATTGAGTAATAAGGTAGAAGAGCTTCTTGCCTGCTTGCAAAATTTAGGGGAAGAGATAGACATCTTGTGCCTGTCTGAGCACCACATAACCATAGGGTTAGATAAGTTACATATAAAGGATTGCAGTCTAGCAGCTTAGTCATGCAGAACTAATATGGGAAAAGGAGGAGTTGTTGCATATATTAAGACAGAACACAAGTTCAAAAGAATTGACATAAGTAGATTCTGTAGTGATCAGCATATATAAGTGTGTGCTTGTGAATTAATGCTGTAAAACAGTTCACCTTTAATTATAACAATATATAGATCCCCAGTGGGAAACTTTGAATTATTTATGAGGAACCTGAATTCCTTACTGTTCAGTCTGTCAGACATCAGCAAGCTGTTAATGGTCTGTGGTGACCTCAATGTAGATTTTCTAATGGATTCTGATAGGAACAATAATCTGAAAACCTCATTTGGATCCTACAATTTGCTCTCAGTAGTTAACTTTTCATCACTGGTGGATAAAGACAGTAGGTCCCTAATTGATAATGTTTTCTTTGATGAGGCAAAAAGCAAGGAAGTAACTGTTTACCCAGTAGCAAATGCTCTCTGTGATCATGATACACTGTTAGACAGGATAAATAACGTAGTGCCTTACAGTGTGGATACACCTCAGTGGAAGTCAGTCTGAATCATTAGTAACCACAGGATAAAGGTTTTTAAGAGTAGTTTACAAGAAACAATCTAGGAAGACATTTATAAAGATCCAAATACCAATACAAAAGAAAAAATAATAATAATATGGCAATGTTTTAGAGTACAAATTAATTTTCAATATGAATGTAAAATGACTTGTTACCCTAATGACGATTTATCATGCAAAATGATCCATGGAACATGAAAGTAACTAACTAACCACAGAATGATATGACGATAAGCCAGTGTCCATCTAGTTGCTCATGACCTCACAGATGCCAAAGTCTTCAGCAGGGAAAATAGACCACCAGCAGTATGACCTGTTCCATGATATGACAAAAATTAGTGCTTCAAAAACATCTATACATTAGTATATTTACTTTCTGGCAACCCTTGTACCTGTATGTTTCCACCGTAAACTATGACCAAACGATGCAAGTGTTGTAAGGTCTTGAAAAGCTGTTTTAAATCCATGAAACATTTTTAAGACAATTCATTAGTATCACGGGGAGCAAACAAGGAATTGGTGCATCGGTGGTCATGTTGGTGGAGTGAATGGGCAGGATGCTCAAACAGAGTACATGGAGAAAGAGGTAGGTGGTCTATGAGCTGGCTGCAAGCTTTTTATTTAGTTATAGAAATATTTCAACTGCTCTCTTGAGTCAGAATTAATCTTTACTCTTCAGCAGAGTGTCTGCAGTTATGCAGAAGAACTTGTTTATCAGTTTTACCACTGCATCATGAACATCAATGTATTAATTGCAGGTTGAAAAAATGGCAACAGCTAACAATATGTAATGCATTTTCTTAAAGTATAAATATTTTCAACTGAGTTAAAAGAACTGATTGTATTTAATTAATCCTAGAAATAGGGGCAGTAAATTTTTGTGCAGAAAAAGTGTAAGATGTCAAAGAACACCTGCATTAAATACAAATTTGAGAATGTGGCAGTAAGCGTAAATTTACTGATATGCCTACTAAAAGTTAATTTGTGAAAGAATTTTTTTAAAATCATGTTCTAAATACCTATGCTCAATTATGAGTTTGAGCCAAAATGATAATACCCATTTCCATGGGTACTTATGAGATGTACTGCAGTAGGAGCCTGTTGTCATTTCTATCCTCAATAGAGAGAGTTGTGTCTATAGGCTACAAATAAAGATGTGTGGTTATCTAAGCCACTGTTGAAAATGTGTCTCTGAGAAAGAGCAGGAGAGAAAATGTGAAATGTGTGTTGGTGAGCACCCCTTCCTGACCCCCCCCCCCTTCCCCTCCAAGCACACATTCAAGTACACATCTTCTCTGTTGTGTAATAAAAGTAAAATAGTTTTGACATAAAACTGTTCCTTCTCTAATGAACATTAACTGAATAGAAGTACAAACTCCTTGTTTAACTTGATGTGTGTAGCTGCCACCAATGTAAAACAGAGAAAGATACTGTTTGTCCGTCTTTTCATAGATGGTTGTGGGACTCAGCTGTTCAGTACAGGATGCCAAATCAAATGTCTTTCAGCTGTCTAATTTCCAAATTTATTTTATTTGGCTACCAGTTTCGGTGATTTACTATGCCATCGTCAGGCCCCTGACCAATGTGTAGGAAGATTCTGCCCCAATTCCTGTCAAAATAGGGGCCAGCATTCAAATACTGGTAATCTATAGACTTTTGATTGCTATAGTGATCACTTCAACCATCATCTGCCAACAGATGACAGATGACAACCAAGGTGCAATCTTCCTACATGTCGGTCAGGGGCCAGAAGATGGTGTAGTAAATCACTGAAACTGGTAGCCAAATAAAATAAATTAGAAAATTAGATGGCTGAAAGATATTTGATTTGACATTGTGTAGAGAAAGATCTATCTAGTTTGAAAATATGTAAAGCCTCTCTCTTTACACCAAACCAGAAGTTCTACTTTTGGAAAATTTCTAAATTACATGCTACACATATCAAATTGTCATCCAACATATATATTAGACCCTCCAAATGAGCCATCATGTAAGCAAACAGAACATGCCTGGTTAAAATGTATTGTGCTGAAAATGATACTTCAAATCTTTCATATATTGGTTGATAGTTTCACTGGACAAGAAAAGTGTGTGTAAATATGCAATCTCCTATTTGTACCCTGATACATATCACTTCCTAAAAGTGGCAAGAAGTTTTAAATTGCTGGGCTGTTGATTTGACTATCCACAGTTTATTTTTTTGTGGCTTGCAACCACTAATTTTCCCCTGGCACATAACCCTGCTGTTCAATACCAAGTTGATAGCAAGCTCATATATATCATTAAGGGATAATGAGAATAAGAAAAGAGTGATTACAGCTTGTCTCACTCAACACATATGTAGAATAGGACAGAAAATTGTTCATATTAGCGTGAAGTATTTTATGTCAAACACTGAAAAGTGGCTTGGAGAACATACAAGGTGGTTAGAAACATAGTCTGAAAAGCATGTAAGGGTGTTGCAGGGTAGATTGTGCTGAGATATAATTGTTAAGAAAAAAAATTTGATACCTTGCACCATTTCTGAGTTAATTAGCATGGAAGTTAGCCAATCAGGCTGCTGCATGTACAAATTCAAGCGGCCCACCAGATACAATTAGCATCAGCTGTTCTCATATCTTGGATGATTGTGAACGATACTGCTCAGCCTTTGTCTTGGGCTCGATACCTACAACTGTCTCGTGTCCAATTTTTGTATTGCTCTCTTGTTCGGGTTTAGGAAACCAAATGAAGAATACTTTTGGTGACACCGTCTCTTGCAGACCGCTTGAATTTGCATATGCAACAGTGTGATTGGCCAACGTCAATGCTAATTAACTCAGAAACAGCACAATGTGTCGAATTTTTTTCTTAAGAATTATTTCTCAGCAAAACCTACCCTGCAACACCCAACACCCTTAAAGGCTTTTCATGTTGTTTCTGACCACATTGTATGTTTAGCTGTAGATGTAGATGTAAGTGTAGGTAGGGTAAACTACATTGCAGTACTTCCTGCATGCGCATCAGCTGCTTTGTTGGTTTCATGATTTCTCTCGAGCCTTACCAGCAGGATGCCACATTCTTACTTGTGATACACCAATCTTCCAGTAACAGATCCTTCACATGTGATCACTGGTTCTTCACAGGGAGACGGTCTGTCGTTTCATTGTTTGTCACTGAGAATTGTTGGGACACAATGGAAGCATCTGTGCCACAAAACCATTCTGTCATATCACGGAGTGTTGTTGGGATGTTGTGTTGTTATTTTTGTTGTGGTCTTCAGTCCAGAGACTGGTTTGATGAAGCTCTCCATGCTACTCTATCCTGTGCAAGCTTCTGGGATACACATCCACAAACTAAACGTTGATTTTCACAGTGTTGTTTCTCTTCAAATATACAAAACGAATTTCTGCACAATACTCCATTTTATTGATTGGCTGCACCATTTTGCCTTGGCTCTCCTAATGACATTTTCAGTACTGTAGCATGGGGATTTAAATATCTACCAAGAATGCAGACATGTACCTGCAAACAAACAGGAAATTGCCTATTTTTTGCTCATCTTCACAGTGTGCTGCATATCCTTGATGGTTTGTTTGGTTTAAACCACGAGGTTTGTCACTGAATTTTGAGTGGTGATGTTTTATTTCATTGCTAGTGACTTTCTCCTTTGAAAACCCCTTTGCTAGCAGCTTAAGGTGCTAGCTGGTGTAGCAAGATAGCAGATCAGGCTATATCTAATTACTGTGTGGTGTATTTTACCACTGAGCATCTTTATTTGGATTTTACAAGCCGTTCATTGTCCTGTAGAAGGAGCGTGCAGCATTCCGTCAGACATGGGATGCCTGATGCCTTCCACCTGATGTGTGGTCTTGGATAAAGAGTACAGTGTGAGGCAACATCTAGTATTGTGTTATGCTGAGGCGTAGTGGCAGGGTCTAACTCTGGTTTAGTACTGGGTAGAGGATGATGAGTCAATCCTAACATTACTGTGCACCATGCTAAATTGTATATATATGTGCACACTTGCTCCTCTCATGGTCCAACATCAACTGTGACTTTCTGTAATATGAAGTGACCAAGAACTCCAGTTTGATAAATTTTGGTGTGATGAGTTTTACACGTATTTTCAAGCCAGTTATTTTGAAACATGGCAAATCATTATATGCCTATTAGTTCTCATTAAAACAATAAAAAATACTTTTCCAATGTGCAGAACATAAAAATAGCAACATAGCAAATTGCATTTTGCTACCTGCAAACATGGTGTATGTGCACTACTGGGATTAAAAGTATCTGGACACCTATTTAATATGGGGTGTGTCCACTGTTCACCTTTATGACAGTGCAAACTCTGCAGGGAACACCTTCGGTAATGCTTTTGAGTGTCTGTAGAAGATTGGGAGCCCATTCTTCCTCAAGAGACCAAACAGTAAGATGTAGTGATGTTGGACACTGTGGTTTTGAGGAAAGGTGACCTAATAACTCATCCCAAAGATATTCCACTGGGTTTGAGTTGGAACTGTGTTCAGACCAGTCCATTTCACGAATGTTACTGTTCACAAACGCCTCACAGGTGTTGTTTTATGATAGGGTTCATTGTCATGCTTATACAAACAAACATCATATTGAAACTGTTTCTCTACTCTACATAGAACACTATGCTGTAAAATGTGTTCATACCCTGTTGCATTTAGCATTGTCTTATGTGCAGTTGGATGGACCACGTCCTAATCATGAAAATCATCTCCATACCATAATACCACCTCTACTGTACTTCACTGTTGTCACTAAGCATGATGGTAGGTAATGTTCTCCAGGAATTTGTCAAACCCAAACCCTACCAACTGACAGCCACAATGCATAGCATGATTCATCATTCCAAATCACTCATTTACAGTTGTCCACTGTCCAGTGGTGTTGCTCTTTATACCATCTCAAATGATGCTTAGTGCAGACTACAGAAATGTATGGCATATGAGGAGCTGCTCGTCCATTGTGCTCCATTACTTTCAACTCCTTGTGCATAGTTCTTGTGGTTGTTGGACAGCTGGAAGCACTTTGGAACTCACAGGTCATTCCTTCATCTGGTATCACACCATTTCTTACAATCACCCTTTGCAGTAGTCAGCGGTCCCTGGGTCCCTGTCTGTCAATACATGAGGTCTGTCTCGTACCTTCCGCTGTGGAAGTCGAACACGCACCAGAACAAATGGACGTGGTCAGCCCATAGAGGGCTCCGCCTCCGCAGCGGCTATTCCGCGCAGTGGCTCTCGCGCAACGAGGGCGCCACCGCTATGCCACGTGCAGCCAGCGGCCAATAGCCACTCCCTCCGGTTTCGTATATAGGGACCCGCTCTGCCCTAGTCCAGTCAGTCTGGTACTCGCTCTGAATTTCGTTTGTATCTTGGCGGTACTGCGTTCTGGTTGTTGCTCGTTGTTGACATTTGCCTGGCTCTGGTTCTGAGTGGATTTACTGTTGGTGTTTGGTGTTGTGGTTTCCACAAGCCTCCGTTGTTTATCTCTTCCTTGTTGTGTCGGTCATAGTCGGTCGTGGTCGGTTGTTGTCAGTTGTCGTGGGTCTGTCGCCCGACTCGTCCTGTGTTTACCTGGTGGTGCGTGCTCCACCGCCGGCGGTTTCCCCGCCTGGTGGCTCCGATCCGCAGCCCAAGGCATTCCCGCCGTTGGTTTTGGTTACTACAGTCTGTCTAGTTTTGGTTAGTGGTGGGAGTTCTTTTGCCTTTCTGTTTCACAATCACATTACCAATAGTGGAGTTGGACGGCTCTAGAAGGGTTCAAATGTCAGTGATAGATTTTTTGCTCAGGTGATAGTTGTGAGGACATGAGAGAACAAGCCTAGGCTGCATTGTTGTCAGATTTCTAATGACATCACAGATGACATAACCCAATTACATCATGAAACTTTTCTACATTTGTCACTCACTCCTCCCACAACTAGGGTTGCCATACGCCACGGATTTCATGGACAGTCCGCGATTTTAGGGTAAATGAAAATGTCCGGGCCGAAAAGGCAAATGTCCACGATATTTGCTGGATTTGAAGTCAACTTCTGATAATTTCAAAAATTGCTGTCAAAGAAGCATCAATATGTTATCTCTTTGCCTTCACATTATATAAAATCCAAACAGAACAGCTTTCGAGATATGGAAACAATGGGCAGTCAGGCTCAGGCGTACGGTACATCCCCTTCGATTTGCGAGATTGCGAGTTGTCGATACAGTGGGCGGTCAGTCATCTCTGGCAATGAAGAGTATTATCCTCTTTGATTAGCTTGTTGAATGTTCGCATGGTTTGTTGTGCTTGCGATTTCGTTGTGTTATATTGTATTAAATAGTTGTTATTATTTGCCTGGTGGTTTAATAATGTCGGCTAGACGGAAGTTTAAGTACAGGGAGGAATATACTGAACAGTTTCCAAGTATAAAGCGAGGAAGAACTGAATACGAAGCTTTCTGCAAAATTTGCGCGTGAGTAACATTATGATTATACACAGACCCATTGAAATCGTTGTTTTCCTAGAAAAATTATTCTATTATACGTTTTTCCTCTTCACAGTTCCTACATTTCAGTCAGTAATGGAGGTAGACGTGATATTAATGACCACGTGCAATTGAAAAAGCATAAGACGGCAGTGGGTTCATCATCTTCCAAACAGCTCACCAGCTTTTTCAAAACACAGACAGATGGTAATAAAGTAGCTGCAGCAGAAGCTGCATTTGCATTTCACTGTGTCAAGCACCATCATTCATACAACTCAAGTTCTTGCACATCAAAAATTATCTCTCACGTTTTTAGTGACTCGAAAGTTGCAGTAAACTTCTCCAGCGGCAAAACTAAAACAGAAGCCATCGTTAATAAAGTGATATCACCGTTCATTGAAGACAGAACAAGGAACAGTCTATCGAAGGCCAATTATGTTAGTATTAGCACTGATGCTAGCAACCACAAGTATTTGAAAATATTTCCTGTTCTTGTGCAGTATTTTGATTATGACGAAGGTGTCCAAAGTAGATTGTTAAATTTAAATGAATGTGACAGTGAGGATTCTAGTACAATAACTGAGTGTGTATACAGTGCCATTTTACAACATGGGCTTAGTGATAAGGTATCTGCTTTTGGTGGAGATAATACAAATACTAACTTTGGTGGTGTTGCAAGAAAA